>NC_053023.1:383913814-384114263 GCF_003073215.2 Triticum urartu | reverse complement strand
AGGCAAAAAACAGCAATTCTGGGCTGGGCCTCCGGTTAATAGGTTAGTCCCAAAAATAATATAAAAGTGGAAAATAAAGCCCAATATAGTCCAAAACAGTAGATAATATAGCATGGAGCAATCAAAAATTATAGATACGTTGGAGACGTATCAGGCATCCCCAAGCTTAATTCCTGCTCGTCCTCGAGTAGGTAAATGATAAAAAGAGAATTTTTGATGTGGAGTGCTACTTGGCATAATTTCAATGCAAATCTTCTTAATTGTGGTATGAATATTCAGATTAGAAAGATTCAAGACAAAAGTTTATATTGATATAAAAATAATAATACTTCAAGCATACTAACAAAGCAATTATGTCTTCTCAAAATAACATGGCCAAAGAAAGTTATCCCTACAAAATCATATAGTCTGGCTATGCTCCATCTTCACCACACAAAGTATTTAAATCATGCACAACCCCGATGACAAGCCAAGCAATTGTTTCATACTCTAACTTTTTCAAAACTTTTTCAATCTTCACGCAATACATGAGCGTGAGCCATGGATATAGCACTATAGGTGGAATAGAATGGTGGTTGTGGAGAAGACAAAAAGGAGGGGAAGATAGTCTCACATTAACTAGGCGTATCAACGGGCTATGGAGATGCCCATCAATAGATATCAATGTGAGTGAGTAGGGATTGCCATGCAACGGATGCACTAGAGCTATAAATGTATGGAAAGCTCAAAAAGAAACTAAGTGGGTGTGCATCCAACTTGCTTGCTCACGAAGACCTAGAGCAATTTTGAGGAAGCCCATCGTTGGAATATACAAGCCAAGTTCTATAATGTAAAATTCCCACTAGTATATGAAAGTGACAACATATGAGACTCTCTATATGAAGAACATGGTGCTACTTTGAAGCACAATATATGAGACTTGCTATATCATGGTGCTACTTTGAAGCACAAGTGTGGAAAAAGGATAGTAGCATTGCCCCTTTTTTTTGGGCCTTCTCTTTTTTTGGCATTTCTCTTTTTTTATTGGGACAATGCTTTATTGAATGATGATCATCACACTTTTATTTATTTACAACTCAATGATTACAACTCGATTCTAAAACAAAGTATGACTCTATATGGATGCCTCCGGCGGTGTACCGTGATATGCAATGAATCAAGAGTGACAAGTATGAAGAAATTATGAACGGTGGCTTTGCCACAAATACTATGTCAACTACATGATCATGCTAAGCAATATGACAATGATGAATGTGTCATGATGAACTAGATGGTGGAAAGTTGCATGGCAATATATCTCGGAATGGCTATGGGAATGCCATAATAGGTAGGTATGGTGGCTGTTTTGAGGAAGGTATATGGTAGGTGTATGATACCAGCGAAAGGTGCATGGTATTAGAGAGGCTAGCAAAGATGGAAGGGTGAGAGTGCGTATAATCCATGGATTCAACATTAGTCATAAAGAAATCATATACTTATTGCAAAAATCTAGAAGTTATCAAAGCAAAGTATTACACGCATGCTCCTAGGGGGATAGATTGGTAGGAAAAGACCATCGCTCGTCCCTGACCGCCACTCATAAGGAAGACAATCAATAAATAAATCATGCTCCGACTTCATCACATAACGGTTCACCATACGTGCATGCTACGGGAATCACAAACTTTAACACAAGTATTCTTTAAATTCACAACTACTCAACTAGCATGACTTTAATATTATCACCTCCATATCTCAAAGCAATTATCACGCTTCACTATTTTCTTAGTATTCAACACATTCAAAAGACAGTTTCACAAATCTTGAATACCAAGTATATTATTATTAAGCAAATTACCATGCTATTAAGAGACTCTCAAAGTAATTTAAGTGAAGCATGAGAGATCAATAGTTTCTTTAAAACAAATCCACCACCGTGTTCTAAAAGATCTAAGTGAAGCACATAGAGCAAAATTATAACGCTCAAAAGATATAAGTGAAGCACATGGAGCAAAACTACTTAGCTCAAAAGATATAAGTGAAGCACATAGAGCAAAATTATCTAGCTTAAAAGATATAAGTGAAGCACATAGAGCAAAACTACTTAGCTCAAAAGATATAAGTGAAGCACATAGAGTATTCTATCAAATTTTAATTCATGTATGGCTCTCTCAAAAGGTGTGTACATCAAGGATGATTGTGGCATACTAAGACACAAAGACACAAATAATACAAGACGCTCCAAGCAAAACACATATCATGTTGGTGAATAAAAATATAGCTCCAAGTAAATTACCGATGGAAGTGGACGAAAGAGGGGATGCCTTCCGGGGCATCCCCAAGCTTTGACTTTTTGGTGTCCTTGGATTATCTTGGGGGTGCCATGGGCATCCCCAAGCTTAGGCTCTTGCCACTCCTTGTTCCATGATCCATCAAAAGAATTCACCCAAAACTTGAAAACTTCACAACACAAAACTCAAAACAGAAAACTCGTGAGCTCTGTTAGCGAAAGAAAACAAAAGACCACTTCAAGGTACTGTAATGAACTCATTATTTATTTATATTGGTGTCAAAACTACTGTATTCCAACTTCTCCATGGATTATAAACTATTTTACTAGCCATAGATTCATCAAAATAAGCAAACAACACACGAAAAACAGAATCTGTGAAAAACAGAACAGTCTGTAGTAATCTGTAGCTAGCGCAAGATCTGGAACCCCAAAAATTCTAAAATAAATTGCTGGACGTGAGGAATTTATCTATTAATCATCTGCAAAAATAATTAACTAAATATCACTCTTCAAATAAAAATGACAGCAGTTCTCGTGAGCGCTAAAGTTTCTGTTTTTTACAGCAAGTTCAACAAGACTTTCCCCAAGTCTTCCCAACGGTTCTACTTGGCACAAACACTAATTAAACACAAAAAACACAACCAAAATAGAGGCTAAATAATTTATTTATTAAATAACAGCAAGGATAAATATTGGGTTGACTCCCAAGAAGCGCTTTTCTTTAAAGCTTTATAGCTAGGCATAATATTTCAATGATGCTCTCATGAAAGACAAGAATTGAAGCACAAAGAGGGCATCATAAAACATGTGACAAACACATCTAAGTCTAACATACTTCCTATGCACAGGCATCTTATAGGCAAACAAATCAAGGCAAGCAAAAACTAGCGTATGCAAGGAAGCGGAAAGAAACAATAGCAATCTCAACATAACGAGAGGTAATTTAGTAACATGAAAATTTCTACCACCATATTTTCCTCTCTCATAATAATTGCATGTGGGATCATAAGCAAATTCAACAAAATAGCTATCACACAAAATATTTTCAACACGATCCATATGCATGCAAAGTTGACACTCTTCCAAAATAGTGGGATCTAAAGTTGACACTCTTCCAAACCCACTTTCAATAATATTGGAAACACTATTATCAATCTCATATTCATCATGGGGTTTAAATAAATTTTCAAGATCATAAGAAGAATCACCCCAATCATGATCATTGCAACAAGTAGGGGACATAGCAAAACTAGCATCCCCAAGCTTAGGGTTTTGCATATTATTAGCACAATTGACATCAAGAGAGTTTATAGTAAAATCATTGCAATCATACTTTTTATTCAAAGATCTACCGTGAATCACTCCATAAGGTATTTCATCACAATTTTCAGATTCACAAATTTCAAGCAAAACTTCATAAAGATAATCTAGTGCACAAAACTCAGTAGCAATTGGTTCACCATAATTGGATCTCTTAAAAAGATTAGCAAGTGTATGAGGATCCATAGATCTTAGGTTCACTATTTAGTAATAAATAAACAACTATTCTAACCATACGAGCAAACAAGAAACGGGCAAAAAGAGGCAAATAGAGAGGGAGGATAGAGAGAGAGAGGGTGAATAAAACGGCAAGGGTGAATTGGGGGGAGAGGAAAAAGAGAGGAAAATGGCAAATAATGTAATGCGAGAGATAGGGATTGCGATGGGTACTTGGTATGTTGACTTTTTGCGTAGACTCCCCGGCAACGACGCCAGAAATCCTTCTTGCTACGTCTTGAGCTTGCGTTGGTTTTCCCCGAAGAGGAAGGGATGATGCAGCAGAGTAGCGTAAGTATTTCCCTCAGTTTTTGAGAACCAAGGTATCAATCCAGTAGGAGACCACGCTCAAGTCCCTCGTACCTGCACAAAGCGATAGCTACTCGCAACCAACACGATTAGGGGTTGTCAATCCCTTCACGGTCACTTACGAGAGTGAGATCTGATAGATATAATATTTTTGGTATTTTTGGTATAAAGATGCAAAGTAAACGTAAATGCAAAGTAAAAAGCAAAGCAAGATTAAAGTGATGGAGATTGATATGATGAGAATAGACCCGGGGGCCATAGGTTTCACTAGTGGCTTCTCTCAAGAGCATAAGTATTCTACGGTGGGTGAACAAATTACTGTTGAGCAAGGGACAGAATTGAGCATAGTTATGAGAATATCTAGGCATGATCATGTATATAGGCATCACGTCCGTGACAGGTAGATCGAAACAATTCTGCATCTAGTACTATTACTCCACTCATCGACCGCTATCCAACATGCATCTAGAGTATTAAGTTAAAAACAGAGTAACGCCTTAAGCAAGATGACATGATGTAGAGAAATAAATTCATGCAATATGAAATAAACCCCATCTTGTTATCCTCGATGGCAACGATGCAATACGTGCCTTGCTGCCCCTTCTGTCACTGGGTAAGGACACCGCAAGATCGAACCCAAAGCTAAGCACTTCTCCCATGGCAAGAACTACCAATCTAGTTGGCCAAACCAAACGGATAATTCGAAGAGACTTGCAAAGATAACCAATCATACATAAAAGAATTCAGAGAAGATTCAAATATTATTCATAGATAGACTTGATCATAAACCCACAATTCATCGGTCTCAACAAACACACCGCAAAAAGAAGATTACATCGAATAGATCTCCACAAGAGAGGGGGAGAACTTTGTATTGAGATTCAAAGAGAGAGAAGAAGCCATCTAGCTACTAACTATGGACCCAAAGGTCTGAGGTAAACTACTCACAATTCATCGGAGAGGCTATGATGATGTAGAAGCCCTCCGTGATGACGGCCCTCTTCCGGCAGAGCTCCGGAACAGGCCCCAAGATGGGATCTCGTGGATACAGAAAGTTGCGACGGTGGAATTAGGTTTTTGGCTCCTCTTCTGATCGTTTGGGGGTACGTGTGTATATATAGGAGGAAGAAGTACGCCGGAGGAGCAATGAGGGGCCCACGAGGCAGGGGGCACGCCCTAGGGGGGGCGCCCCCACCCTCGTGACCGCCTCTTTTGTTCCTTGGAGCAGGGTCCAAGTCTCCTGGATCACGTTCGGTGAGAAAATCACGTTCCCAAAGATTTTATTCCGTTTGGACTCCATTTGATATTCCGTTTCTTCGAAACACTGAAATAGACAAAAAACAACAATTCTGGGTTGGGCCTCCGGTTAATAGGTTAGTCCCAAAAATAATATAAAAGTGGAAAATAAAGCCCAATATAGTCCAAAACGGTAGATAATATAGCATGGAGCAATAAAAAATTATAGATACATTGGAGACGTATCAACATGGAACAATAAAAATTATAGATACAACGGAGACGTATCAGCCGGCGCGGCAAAAACGCCTGGGGAGGGCCTGTTGGGGGCGCGGCTGGAGATGCTCTTAGGCCCAAAGGAGCAACACCCCAACGAACCAACCATCATCGGCCAAGCCTCGATCAGATCTGAACACTTGAAACTCCTAAACACACAATAACATCCGCCGACACCGACAGGTGTAGCACCGCTGCACCACCCCCAGAACCTCCACGTCAAAGTCAGAGCCCACCTTGCTGCAATGAAGAATACATGGGACAAAAACTCACCAAGTAGGTCGATGCCTCCGTCGCACCAACCATGCCCCGAGCACCAACTCTCACCGGGCCGAGAAATCCAAGAGCACACACCTCCAGCCACTCGTCAACTCGGACCAAAGCTTCGCTGGGAAGGGATAGAGCGTCAACACACTTCTTTCGAACGAACACCATCATCCCCAACCGAACGACACTGTTAGGACCACCATCCTTACTGTCGACACATCGGGGGCCCAGATCCATGTTCCCTCGCTCTCCCGCCGCCGTAGCAACAGACTGAGAGGAAGGAAACCACCGGTCTGGCCGGCAGCGAATTGAGGGAACAAGGTTGCCTCCTTATCGCCTTATCCCTATAGTACAGGAACCGCTTCCTGTCACCTATATGCCCGTCTTTTAAATTTGAAGTTTCTATGCTAACGAACAAAATAAAATCTATCAAAGACTGATTTACAACCATGAATTTCTCTAATAATAGCGATATATCTCTCATTGAATCCTTGTTCGTTGTTGTACCACATGAACATTCTGAAGGAAATATGCCCTAGAGGCAATAATAAAGTTGTTATTTTATATTTCCTTATTCATGTAAAGGTTTATTATTCAAGCTAGAATTGCATTGATCAAAAACTTAAATACATGCGTGAATACAGAAACAAATACCATGTTAGTAATCCTCTATTGGACTAGCTCGTTGATCAAAGATGGTTAAGGTTTTCTAACCATAGACACGTGTTGTCATTTGATGACGGGATCACATCATTGGGAGAATGATGTGATGGACAAGACTCATCTGTTAGCTTAGCATAATGATCGTTCAATTTTATTGCTATTGCTTTCTTCATGTAAAATACATATTCCTTCGACTATGAGATTATGCAGCTCCTGGATACAGGAGGAATACCTTGTGTGTTGTCAAACGTCACAACCTAACTGGGTGATCATAAAGATGCTCTACAGGTATCTCCGAAGGTGTTTGTTGAGTTGGCATAGATCGAGATTAGGATTTGTCACTCCAAGTATTAGAGATGTATCTCTGGGTCCTCTCGGTAATACACATCATAAGCTTGCAAGCAAACGACTAAGGAGTTAGTCACTAGGTGATGTATTATGGAACAAGTAAAGAGACTTGCCGGTAATGAGATTGAACTAGGTATGAAGATACCGACGATCGAATCTCGGGCAAGTAACATACCGATGGACAAAGGGCATTACGTATGTTGTCATAACGGTTCGACCGATAAAGATCTTCGTAGAATATGTAGGAGCCAATATGAGCATCTAGGTTCCGCTATTGGTTATTGACCGGAGAGGTATCTCGGTCATGTCTACATAGTTCTCGAACCCATAGGGTCCGCATGCTTAACGTCCGTTGACGATATAGTGTTATATGAGTTATATGTTTTGGTGACCGAATGTTGTTCCGAGTCCCGGATGAGATCACGGACATGATGAGGAGTCTCAAAATGGTCGAGAGGAAAAGATATATATATATATATAGGATGATGGTATTTGGACACCGGAAGTGTTTCGGGACGTACCGGGAAGGAATCGCGTCACCGGAAGGGGTTCCGGGCACCCCCCCGGCAAGTTATGGGCCTTATGGGCCAAAGGAGGGGACAGACCAGCCCACAAAGGGGCTGGTGCTCCCCCTCCCTTGTTTGGCCAGCCCTAGGGAAGGAAAAGGGGGAGGGCTAGCACCTCCTGCTTTTCCCTCTCATGGAAGAAAGGAAAGGGGGGTGGGGGGCACCACCCTCCCTCCTTTCCCCGCACTCCAAATAAGGAAAGGAGGGCACGGCTTGGGAGGGACCCCAAGTAGGATTTCTCCTACTTGGGCACCTCATATGGCTGCTTCTCCCTCCCTCCCCCCCCACACATATATATATATATATATGTGGGGAGGGGGCGCCACACAAGGACATAACATTGTCTTAGCCGTGTGTGGCGTCCCCGTCCACTGTTTACTCCCTCGGTCATATTTTCGTAGTGCTTAGGCGAAGCCCTGCGGAGAACACATCATCATCACCGTCACCATGCCATTGTGCTTCCGGAAATCATCTATTACCTCGCCATCTTGCTGGATCAAGAAGGCGGAGGACGTCACTGAGCTGAACGTGTGCAGAACACAGAGGTGCCATGCGTTCGGTACTAGATCGGTTGGAGCGCGAAGAAAGTTTGACTACATCAACCACGTTGTGAAACGCTTCTACTTACGGTCTACGAGGGTACGTAGACACACTCTCCCCCTATCGTTGCTATGCATCTCCATGGATAGATCATTGTGTGTGTGTAGAATTTTTTGTTTTCCATGATTTCCAACAGTGGGATCATGAGCCAAGTCTATGTGTAGATGATATGCACGAGTAGAACACAAAGAGTTGTGGGCGGTGATAGTCATACTGCTTACCACCAACGTCTTACTTTGATTCGGCGGTATTGTGGGATGAAGCGGCTCGGACCAATCTTACATGTCCGCGCACATGAGACCGGTCCCACCGACTGACATGCAACTAGTT
Organism: Triticum urartu; assembly: GCF_003073215.2. Lineage (NCBI taxonomy): Eukaryota > Viridiplantae > Streptophyta > Magnoliopsida > Poales > Poaceae > Triticum > Triticum urartu. Next base: position 384,105,860 of record NC_053023.1, on the reverse strand, counting down.
TTGCATAAAGTTGGCTGGTAGGTGTTTGTTTCTCCTATTTTAGTTGAATCGAATTTGACTGCAGCCGGTCCTTGAAGAAAGTTAAAACAACAAACTAGATGAATCACCATTGTGTTTTTATGCATATGTAAGAATGGTTCTTACTAGAAAACCGTAGCAGCCACGTAAAACTTGCAACAACAAAGTAGAGGACGTCTAACTTGTTTTTGCAGGGTATGTTGTGATGTGATATTGTCAAGACATGATGTGATATACGTTATTGTATGAGATGATCATGTTTTGTAAGATATTAGGCAACCGACAGGAGCCTTATGGTTGTCTCTTCATTGTATAAAATGCAAACACCATGTAATTGCTTTACTTGATTGCTATAAGCTAGCAATAGTTGTAGAAGCCATGGGCGGATCTGGGCCCCAGGCAGCCCAGGCAATGGCCTAGGGCGTGAAAATTTCCCCAGCCTATATATCTAGAGAAAAAAACTGGCCTGGGGCGTAGCCCACTTCATACCCCTGTTGCTGCGCCATCGGCCAGCCCAATAACAAAAAAGTGAACGAAAACAAGAAAGGCAGAAGGGCCTATGCTGCTGGTACGTAGCGCACGAGAGTTTTTTTGACCAGAAAAGGAAGATCTTTTGACGTAGCGTACGTAGCCCGTGTTAGTCTAGTTGATGAAGAGATTTCTCTTGCTAGCCACTATTTCCAAATCCCAATTTTTCTTGCTAGTTTTCTTTTGCGGGGAATTTCTCTTGTTAGTTGCCACTGTTTCATGCTTGATTGAGAAAAGATCTTTAATTCTTAATACTTTTCCCTTTTCATATTGTATTCCTTAGTTTTGTAGTTCTGCAGAGAACATAAATGTGGAATCTGGTTTAGTAATTCACATTTTGCATTTGTTATTAAACCAGCTAAGTTCAAAAATTTGCCTGAATGCACCGATTTGCAATTCAAAATTTATACTTTTTTGGGGGAAATGTTTTGATCTATTCATATTCAATCATGTCAATAAAACAAACACCGAATATAATAAAAATTACATCCAGGTTCATAGACTACCTAGCAACAACTACAAGCACAGAAGCGAGCCGAAGACGCGTCGCCTTCATCACCCCGAGCTTGACTTTTATATGCGGGGGGGGGGGGGGGGGTTTTTTGTTGGCCCCTTAGTTCCCCGCCGGGGGGCGTCGGCCAATCCTGGCTCCGCCACTGGTAGAAGCAATAATTGACGAGACAACCACAATGCTACGATGGAGATCAAGGTGTCAAGCTAGTGACGATGGAGATCATGACGATGCTTTGGAGATGGAGATCAAAAGCACAAGATGATGATGGCCATATCATGTCACATATTTTGATTGCATGTGATGTTTATCTTTTTGCATCTTATTTTGCTTAGAACGACGGTAGCATTATAAGATGATCGCTTTACTAAATTTCAAGGTAAAAGTGTTCTCCCTGAGTATGCACCGTTGCTACAGTTCGTCGTTTCAAGACACCACGTGATGATCGGGTGGGATAGACTCTGCGTTCACATACGACGGGTGTAAGACAGTTTTACACATGTAGAATACTTGGGTTAAACTTGATGAGGCTAGCATGTACAGAGATGGTCTCGGAACACTGGAGACCGAAAGGTCGAATGTGAATCATATAGTAGATATATGATTGATACGTCTCCATCGTATCTACTTTTCCAAACTCTTTTGCCCTTGTTTTGGACTCTAATTTGCATGATTTGAATGGAACTAACCCAGACTAATGCTGTTTTCAGCATAATTGACTTGGTGTTATTTTTGTGCAAAAATAAAAGTTCTCGGAATGACCTGAAACTTCACGAAGAATATTTTTGGAACAAATAAAAAATATTGGCGAAAGAATCAACCAGAGGGGACCCATCGGCTATCCACAAGGGTGGAGGGCGCCCCACTGCCTTGTGGGTCCCATGGATCTCCACCGACCTCAACTCCAACTCCATATATTCATGTTCGAGGAGAAAAAAATTCAGAGAGAAGGATTCATCGCGTTTTACGATATGGAGCTACTATCACCCCCTATTCTTCATCGGAAGGCCAGATCTGGAGTCCGTTCAGGGTTCCGGAAAGGGGAAATCGTCACCATCATCATCACCAACCTTCCGCCATCACCAATTTCATGATGCTCACCGTCATGCCTGAGTAATTCCATTGTAGGCTTGCTGGACGGTGATGGGTTGGATGAGATTTATCAAGTAATCAAGTTAGTTTTGTTAGGGTTTGATCCCTATTATCCACTATGTCCTGAGATTGATGTTGCTATGACTTTGCTATGCTTAATGCTTGTCACTAGGGCCCGAGTGCCATGATTTCAGATCTGAACCTATTATGTTTTCATGAATATATTTGTGTTCTTGATCCGATCTTGCAAGTTGTAGACACCTATTACAAGTTATGATCCGCATACCCCAAGGTGACAATAATTGGGATTCTTTACGGTGATTACCGTAGTTTGAGGAGTTCATGTATTCATTAAGTGCTAATGCTTTGTTCCGGTTCTCTATTAAAAGGAGGCCTTAATATCCCTTAGTTTCCATTAGGATCCCGCTGCCACGGGAGGGTAGGACAAAAGATGTCATGCAAGTTGTTTTCTATAAGCACGTATGACTATATATGGAATACATGCCTACATTATATTGATGAATTGGAGCTAGTACGTGTCACCCTACGTTATAACTGTTGCATGATGAATGCCATCTGACATAATTATCCATCACTGATCCATTGCCTAGGAGTTCGTTTCATATTGATCTTTGCTAAGATACTTTTCCGTTGCCACTGTTACAATTGTTACAAAATTTCTATTGTTACTTTTGCCACTATTACCGTCACTACCATATAACTTTGCTACTTGTAAGTGCATCTAGTGCCTCTTGGTGATTTTGGTGTATTGAAGACTTATAGGTTAAGGGACTAATGTGTTTGTGAGTGTACACAGGTCTATAAGTCTATGAGGAGTTTGATATTTACGATGAAAGTTGACCCCCAAAAATGAATGTCTTTAGTTGAAGACTTTGGTTTTCTTGAAGACTTTGAAAGTGAAGAAATTGGTGTGACCTTGAAGACTTGATATTCATGCGAGGATTATGAAGCATGAAGAGTTTTGTTTTTGTAGTTTCATTTTCTCTTTCTTGAGTAATAGGAAACATCGTACTGTTAAAGGGGGTCGAGGTAAACTAAGGAAAAGTTTCCAAGTGATGCTCATCTCAAAATCCTACACCTACCCAATCCTTTCGAGTGAAGCCATTGGAAATCTCATACAGTTCAATCAATTTCTTCAGTAACAGAGATGAAGATCTTCTGGTCTCTGAGGAATTTGTTCTGACTAAGGAGTTATGAGATCGCCATTGCGGATTCCCTACAAGTGAGGAACATGATAGCCCTGAGGAATTTGATACTCAAATTTCTGACCGTTGATGTGCTATGCGCCAGCTGTCCCAAAATATATACCCACCTAATGGTCATATCATTGAAGGGCATTTATGTCTTATCATCTAGGACTGCTCCCTAGGCTATAAATAGCTGCCCCCTACAACCACTAGTTGGTTGGCTGCTCCGAGAGAAACTAACACTTGTCATTGAGAACATCCCATCCTATGAGGGCTTTGAGCGAAAATCATCAAGTGAGGAAAAACCCAAACCCAAACACCTAAAAACCCAAAGTGATTGAGCATCACCAAAGAGATTGTTCCTGTGTGGAACTGACGCTTGTTATGTAGCGACCCGACCCGAATGAGTCAAGTCTCTGTGCTTAAGTGTCATCCCTGGATCGGTATGCTGACACACACAGTACTCGAAGGATTTATAACAGAGGTAAATCACATGTATAAAGTAACGTAAATACTATTACCTCAATCCATATAGCGGAAGTAACAAGGTTGTGGATTCCCATCAACACCAACGGCAAAGTTGAGTGTAGAAATCGTAACCCTAACGCATCACTTACTCGTCGTAAGATAATCCTGCAACATGAGACGTTGCAGCCACAAAGGGTCAGTACATTGAATGTACTGGCAAATTCACACTGTAGAGCAATGCTGAAATATGGCTATCACTACATGCATATATGGCTGGTGGAAAAGCTCTATGGTTATATGGTTTTTGCGAAAAGCCAATTTTTCCCTACTGCAAAGGAATAATTTTATTTAACTATCATGGTGGTTGTTAAACATTGAGAATGGTTGACAGCATTCTCAATCCCAATTAAAAGTAAACATTAACACCCAACAAATTATTTAAGTAACGTGATGAGATCAACAGGATAATCCAAGAACTAGATACTCAAGATGTCCATAACCGGGGACACGGCTAATCATGATTAGTTTGTACACTCTGCAGAGGTTTGCGCACTTTTCCCCACAAGACTTGATCGCCTCCGTTGGATTTCTCGCACTACAGGATGTTTGAGAAACGGATGACCGAGACATAGTCTTTCAGAAGCGCTAGCACCTTACGACGTGATAGACCGTACCAACCTACATCCCCTACATCTGCTAGTCTACCACTGTAAGAGTTCGCACGACTTATTCAACTATGCCAGAGCCCATAATGGCTTGTGGCTGCACACGGAAGTTTCTAGTATGAATAATCTCATGATCCCTTTGAGCCTGGGTGGCGGTCCATAAAAAAACAGGCAATCCTGGTCTACCCCGGTGCCTAGACAGGCAATCCGAGAATACCCAGGTGCCTCAATCCACCCAGATGTGTGTTTAAGTTGCCACCTTAAGTAAACCATTAATTAACAATCTCACATCTGTAATGAATACTCTCAAAACCCAATCCACGTCTACGAGCATAGCCTGACAATATAAGCATAACGTAAAAGTAACTCTCAAAGTTTTCATAATAAAACAAGTAATAGGTACTACCTCAACTACTTCCCATCCCACAATTTAATTAGATCCTAATCATGCAGTGTTTGAGGATTGATCTAATGCAATAAAACTGGGTAGTAAAAGAGGTATGATCAAAGTGTGAACTTGCCTGCAATGTTGATGAAGATGATGCGCACTCAAAACTCTTGATAGTTCTACTCGTCACACTCCGGTCAATCTATCGTAAGCAAGCAATAGTAACCACACATAAGCAATCACTCAAAAGATCGAGAAGAACGAAAAAGACGATTCGGAAAACATCAAAACCAAGAAAATAACTCTTGCAACATAAAACAATTTCTAACAGTACCAAAATTATATGAATTTGGCCTTATCAGAAAGTTTAGGTCAAGAGCTTTGATATGCAAAAAGAATCAACTCAAACGGAGCTACGAAACTCAAGTTACGATCAAACGAAGTTTGAATTCAAATCTAGTCTAATTCAAATTTTAAACTTTTTAAAAACATGTTTGAGTTGGATTACTGGATAGATGGGATCATAACGAAGAAGTGGGCGTTGGTTTCGTCTAATTTGGATGAACGAGTAAAAAGTTATGGCTATTTGAAAAATCAGGGTCAAGCTGTTTTACGAAAGAAAAATAGCTACGGTTAAGGTCTAACGTATAAATACGTAGACTAATTGATAATCTAATTATTCTATTGTACTAGTCTAGAAAATAATAAACTACGGAGATAAAAAATAAAAAAAATGTAAAAAATACCTTTATAACGCAGAGAAAAGACGACTTTGAAGAGAAGAGACAATTTCCAGAAGTCACGTCGGAGAGGAGAAAAATATTTTTCTTTAAAGAATCTAGTCAAACCAAAATATTGATTTAACCCGAATCAGATGATTTTTGGAGGCTCTATAGATCTATATTTATTGGTGGAAAAGAGACTTAGGGGTCAAAGGCTAGGCAATGTGGGACTAAACGTAGATGTAATTAAACGAAACACAGGAGAAAAAGGCTAACGCCTCGCACGGGCCTAAAGCCCATCGGCCGGCTGCGCGCGTATGTGCTGCATATTTATTTATTTATTTTTGGCAAAAGAAAATAAAATATGAAAAGGAAAAAGCTGGTTGGGCCTGGCCTAATTAAGAGAGAAAGATAATAATGGGGCGCCAGAAGCTAATATACTGCGCGTATAGGTGATAAACTAATATGGGCCGCACGTACAGTTATTATGTATTTTTTAGTAGAAACAGAAGGAAAACCGAATAACTAAAATAAAATTAAAATTTTATATAGGCATATTCTATATCAAAATTTTCAGAAAAATATTTCCTACAAGCTGAACATTTTTCTAGAGTCAAATAAAATACACACAAATTTAGATAAAGCAAAGAGTGCTTCTGCTCTAGTAAAATCCAGTAAAAATCATTTTAAAAATACCAAAATTAATTCAAATTTATTTTTCTCCAATTTTATTATGTAGGGAATCATTTTACCCTAATTTCTTTATATTTTATTTTTGGAGAAAAATAATTTGAATAAAACCCAAATAACTCCAAATTTGAAAATAATTTCAAAAGGACTTTGAATTTAATTCTCTGAAACTCCCAACTCATATTTCATATAATTTGAAGAAGTCATTTTATCTTCTCTCATGAAAATCATTGAGTTGCATAAAGTTTCAAATTTGAAATATTTTCAATTGGAATTCAAATATTTTCAACACCCCTTTTCATTTAAATAAATGGAAGAAGTCATGTCATCTTCTCTCCAGGGTTTGTGGTGAAAAGAATTTGAATTCACAGAGATCAAAAAATGCAAAATGAAAGTTTGGGAAAGTCCTTTTATTCCTTCTCATTTAACTTTTAAAAAGTTTCGAATTTCACTCAATGTCACTCAATCAATCAAACAGTCAATCAAATCTATCTATTTATTATAACATTCCAAAATTTAGAATTTTGGGATGTTACATGTTACCTTTGAGGATTGTGCATCCTCCAGACGGTTAGGCGTCATGGTCTAGAGCATCCAAGAGGACATTGTGGATCGCCGAGTGACCGAGTATGTGAAGGTTTGGAAGTCACCTGAAGACTTACCAGGAGTGATTGGGCGAGGTCTGTGTGACCTTAGCTAAATGAGAATACGGTGAGGACTGTGTGTCCTCGGGTTTAAATACCTAGCCGCTCCAACCAGACATACGACTGCCACAGCAGTTGGAACTGGTCTACCAAATCATCGTCTTCACCAAGCTACTGGTTCTATTTTCTCAACCCTTTAATTTCCTCATTCATGTGTTGATGTACTTGATCATTACTGTTTGAAGACTTTAACTGAGGACTTTCTCAATTTCCTCAATCCTATTTCTTCAGTCACTTTGTCTTCAGCCTGCTTATCATGTTTACTCGCTACCTGTGCTCTGTCTATGTTTCATTTCATCATGATGACTATGCTACTGCTCTGTTATGCATGCACCTGAGTACTTATTCCGCTGCAAGTAGTTCCTCGGTGAAGAATTTACAAATATCGCCTATTCACCCCCCTCTAGTCGATATAACGCACTTTTAATTGGTATCAGAGTAGGGTACTCCCTTGTTCTGTGTGATTTTGGTTTAACCACCTGGAGTTTTAGTTATGTCGACCGTAGGAATGAAGAAAGTGACATGCCCTATCTTTGACGGTCATGATTATCCCAAGTGGAAGGCCATGATGAGGAAGCGCCTCATGGCGATGAACAACGAGCTGTGGACCATCACTAAGATTGGTCTTACCGATTTATGCAAGATGGCGGATGTTGATGATATTCGCAAGTACACTCGACTTGACCTCATGGCGAAGGATATCATCTGCTCCTGCCTATCCAAAGATCAATTCAGGCTCATTATGCATCTCTGCAATGCGAAGCTTATATGGGACCGAATCTCTGATGTCTATGAACACTACTCCAGGATGCTGCTAACACGACACTACGATCAGAGATCCTTCGACGAAACTGTGCGTGATGCAATAATCGCAAATGGTGGTGTAAAAAACCGTCAAAAAAGGTGCAAAACATTTGCGATGGAGGATGCATCAAACACAGTTTAGATTTTTAGTTGCGTGTGTGATGCAGGGCATATGGTTCAGTTCAATTAAGTGTTTGCGATGAGGAGGAACAAAAGAAACGGGCAGCCATATGAAGGTGTGTGCGATATACAACATACGGTTCACTAGGATGAACTGTGTGTGATTAGGCAACACAATGGAAATGGTGAGCCAGATCAAGGTGTGTGTGATATACGGCATGCGGTTCGCTCGGATGAACTGTTTGTGTTGAGACAAAACATAAACGGTTCAATATAACAAGATGTGTGTGATATGTGGCAAACATGTCTGTAATCAGAAATGTGTGCGAAGTCCGATAATAACCTAGCCGGTTGTTGCTAATACGACCTGTGTGTTGTGTGATGGGATTGCATACAGAACAACAACATATATATATATACATATATATATATATATAGACACACACACACACACACACACTTATAAGGACATGGTTGCATAACCAAATTAAACATCCACTTACATAGGTGGCTACTACAACCATGGCATTTGCACACACCAAAGTAAACTATTACATGCATAATTACATAGGTAGCTACTACACACATGACATTTCCACACACCAATAAAGTAAACTATATATTACATGCATGATTAACTAGCATAAACGATCATCTGATCATCGTCTACTTCTTGTGATGCTTGCTCTGCTTGTGGCTCGATCCGGGCTCGTCGATTTGGGTAACAGGGCACTTCCTCATGTCAACGATCCGCCTGTGCATCTCGTAGCATGTGTGCATTCTCTTGGCCTCGAACCTGAGGTGAGGTTCATCCAGTTGCCACATCTAGGCCCTCTGCCAGGATAGGGGACTTGTTCTATCGGCATCCTGCTTCATCTTTTGGTAGTAGGGGTCAATGATGGCCGAGGCGAGTTCGACCAGGGAGTCCTTCTTCGTGTTGCCCCAGACCCTGTAGTGGTCACAGATTTCCACAAGGTTCTTGCAGGCCAAGCCCGTAACACCGAGCGCTTTTACATCATCGGTGGTTTCAACCGTGGCGAACTTGTAGTCGGTGTTGTTGACAAACCTGTTGAAACGGTCGCAAGGCTCTATGGCCATGTAGTAGTGGTAGATGAGGACATGATGGTGCACACACAACTGGGCGACGACAACCTTCCGAGCTATGCCGGGACGACCTACGGTGTACTAGAAGTCGATGCCGACCACCTTGTACTTGTCTCGAGCAAGCAACTGCTCAACGCTATTGATGTAGTCGTCCACCACGGCCGGGTCGATGGTGTACACCACCGAGAGAACAGTCTCCCTCGCGTGGGTCTCCACTCTATGCTCGCTGAACTCCATTGGAGCGCCGCTAGACATCCCCTCTCTATGTGTCGTCGTGGGTGTGCTTCTTGTGTTGTGGGGCCCGATTGAAAGGTTGAAGAGACTTAGGTTATAATGGTCACGGGAATTAAAGGGGAAGCCGGACGACCAAGAATATCGGCAGGCCCTGATGGCAGTTCTAATTTGCAGCGCGTAACTCCATCGTGCTGCACGTAACTGCATCGCGTGGCAACGCGCGTGGCGCAACTGCATGCATATGGGGCCCCCGACGTGATCGTGCACATTTCCAACCATTGGCAGAGCGCGCGTGGAGGGACGCGAGCAGAGCGCTCTGCGGTCGCCTCAACGGCGAGCAACCATCATATAGCAGTTGAACACACAAGGAAAAGCTATCCACAAGCCTGCTCTCACTTTGCATACGGGTGTTCTATCTAAAATGTTTGTGATCAAGAGCCATTAAAATCTATAGCCATTAAAACCAAGACACGTGGCCTCATGTTGAGATATTAAAGTGTAGCTATTTTTTCAAAATGCCTTTGTTGGATGTTATTCGAGTGCGCCTTCTCTCAAAATGGACATGAAAAATACCACATCATGTCGGGTGCCATTCCATGATAGCATGCCAAGTTTCATGAATTTCAGATGAGTTTTGGATTTACTAGAATTTAAAAACAAAGTATCTCAACGTTTTCCCGGCAATCAACGGTGCCCTAGTGTTTGAAATTCATTATCATTTCTTGCATTGGACCTTAGCATGAACCCAAGGACAAAGATTTGATTTTTCAACCAATTTATATGCACTGGAGCATGTGCATGTAATTCACATTTGAATTATGCACATAAATGCATTGAAAACTCAGTTAATGCATAAAAATGTCCAAACAAATCCTAAAAAATCACAAAAATTGACAGAACACTCCTGTTGTTCTATGTCGACACAAGAATTTTTTTTAAAGCAATAAGAGGCAATGAATATTGTTTCGTCCCCAAAGGTGGCACGTTCCCTACCGAAACCATCATGCTTGTTGTGAGAAGCTCTGATTTGTGAGAAGCATATACCCAAACCTGCTCCAAATGGGACAAAAAATTTACCACGGCATGTTGATGCCGCTCCATGATAGCATGCCAAGTTTCATGAATTTCAGACGAGTTTTGGATTTACTAGAATTTGAAAACCAGGTATCTCAATGTTTGCAGCCGAGTGACGGTGGCAGGGTGTTTGGCATTCATTCCCACTTCTTGCATGGGACCTAAGCATGCAACCAAGGACACATATTTGAATTTTCAACCAATTTATATGCATTAGAGAATGTGCATGTAGTTCAAATTTGAATTATGCACATGAATGCATTGAAAACTCAGTTAATGCATAAAAATGTCCAAACGAACCCCAAAAAATCCCAAAAATTGACACAACACTCCTGTTGTTCCATGTTGACACTAGGAAAAAAATTGATATCGAGAAGAGGCAATGGATATCGTTTCGTCCCCAAAGGTAGGACGTTCCCTACCGAAACCATCAGGCTTGTTGTGAGAAGCTCTAGTTTGTGAGAAGCATATCCCCAAACCTGCCCCAAATGGGACAAAAAAAATTACCACGGCATGTCGATGCCGGTCCATGATAGCAGGCCAAGTTTTATGAGTTTCTGACGAGTTTTGGATTTACTATAATTTGAAAACCAGGTATCTCAATGTTTGCGGCCGAGTGACGGTGGCAGGGTGTTTGACATTCATTCCCATTTCTTGCATGGGACCTAAGCATGCAACCAAGGACACATATTTGAATTTTCAACCAATTTATATTCATTAGAGCATGTGCATGTAGTTCAAATTTGAATTATGCACATGAATGCATTGAAAACTCAGTTAATGTATAAAAATGTCCAAGCGAACCCCAAAAAACCCCAAAACTTGACACAACACTCCTGTTGTTCTATGTTGATACTAGGAAAAAATTGAAATCGAGAAGAGGTAACGGATATCCTTTCGTCCCCAAAGATAGGACGTTCCCTCCCGAAACCATCACACTTGTTATGAGAAGCTCTGGTTTGTGAGAAGCATATCCCCAAACCTACCCAAATGGGAATTTTTTTACCACGACATGTTGATGCCGCTCCATGTTAGCATGCCGGGTTTCATGAATTTATGATGAGTTTTGGATTTACTAGAATTTAAAAACCAGGTATCTCAATGTTTGCGGCCGAGTGACGGTGGCAGGGTGTTTGACATTCATTCCCATTTCTTGCATGAGACCTAAGCATGCAACCAAGGACACAGATTTGAATTTTCAACTAATTTATATGCATTAGAGCATGTGCATATAGTTCAAATTTGAATTATGCACATGAATGCATAGAAAACTCAGTTAATGTATAAAAATGTCCAAGCGAACCCCAAAAAATCCCAAAATTTCACACAACACTCCTGTTGTTCTATGTTGACACTAGAAAAAATTGAAATCGAGAAGAGGAAACAGATATCGTTTCGTCCAGAAAGGTGAAACGTTCCCTACCGAAACCACCACGCTTGTTGTGAGAAGCTCCGGTGTATGAGAAGCTTATACCCAAACCTGCCCCAAATGGGATAAAATTTTTACCACGACATGTTGATGTCGCTCCATGATAGCATGCCAAGTTTCATGAATTTCGGACGACTTTTGGATTTACTAGAATTACAAAAGCAAGTACGTCAACGTTTTCCGTAGAGCCACGGTGACGTGGTGTTCGAAATTCATCCCCATTTCTTGCATGGGACATAAGCATAAACCCATGGACACATATATGATTTTACAACCCATGTTGGTGCACCAGAGCATGTGCATGTAGTTTAATTTTGAATTGTGCATCTGAAATGGCTAGAAAACCAATTTAATGTATAAAATGTCCAAACGAACCCAGTATAATTCCAATTCTTTTACGACACACATATATTTGCATGTTCAGTGCAGATAAAAGGTCTAGCAATTCAAACACCGTCCATTGCCGTTGTGACCCCATTATGTAATTCAAATCAAGATGAAAAATCAAGTAGATCCCACACAGGTTATTATAACCAACTGTGTGAGATGCAGCACAAAATATCTTGGAGCATCGTTGGAGTATAGTACGCATACGACTTATGTGAGAAGGTGCGATGGCTATAGTCCACATCCCGCTCTGAATAAGGGACCATGTCTGATGACACTTTGCGCGCCAGTTTTTTCACTGAAGCGATTCCAAATTTTCGGCTTCCGCGGAAATATCTACCTCCTTGCCCCTCCCCCTTACCAAAAGGCAGATTTCCCCTGTTTCCGCCTTCCTTTCCAAGTTGAAGCTTCACTCCTTGCTTGTAGTGCCAGCCCCTCGCCGGCGACCCTCCTTCACGCTGCTCGGCCTCGCCTATCCAGGCAGGTAATCCACACCCGACCCCATCCTCCTCCTCCTTCCACATCCCACATGCCCCGACCGCCTGCACGAGCGCGACACCTTCCACCCAAATCACCAACCCCTCCACCAAATAAGCACTGCCCTAAGCCATGGTGCATACAGTATAGCCAGGATATCAAGGACCATTTGGCAGTGGAGAAGAAAATCATGGCCGCACGCGTGGATGAGGTCGCGATGGCTGTCATTCGTGCCGAACCCTAGATCTTAGAGGAGCACCTCGCCGTCAAGGCCACCGTCGATGCCTCATGCGCCGACGCCGCAACACGTTTGGCTGCTTTAAACGACAGTTCATGGCATTTTCTCGAGGCCACCGTCGGTGCCTTCGACGAAGACTACGAGGTGTTTTCTTAGCGTGCACGTGCTTACCTCATCTCGAGAGCCAGCAGGTTGGCGCCCGAAGCGGCTCAGGCAACTCACCACGACGACGAGGGCACCCACGATGCGGAGGCCTTGCCCTCTTCCATGTCCAAGGAGCCAATCGTCATTGATATCTCCGACAATGAGGAGTAGCTTGTCTTATTAGCTCACTATAAGGACCCATGTCCAGTTTGCTAGCTACTGCCTTTCCTTAACAAATTCTAGTGGATTGTGCTATCTACTTTTACCATGCAATCTTCTGCTCTAGAGTATATGTTCTAGATGTCAGGCAATGTGGTGTTCAGTTAACTGTTTGGTTCAATTCTGCAAATATGATGTTCAATTCTTCAGGGTGCAATTTTCCAAGTTGTCAAACATGCTTGGTTTGGTTAACTGTTCGATCTTCTATTAGGAGTATGTTATATTGTGCAATGTGGTGCTCAGTTAACGTTTGGTTCATTTGTTGTGGTGTTTAGTTAACTGGTTGGTTCAATTCTGCAATGCGATGTTCAATTGTTGTGGGTGCATTCTGTTATTGTATACCATGTGAGAAATAAATCAAATTTGGTGTACTAAATACATGAGAAACAAACACAATTGCTATATTTCCAAGTTGTTAAGCATGCTTGGTTTGGTTAACTGTCTGATCTTCTATTAGGAGTATGTTATATTGTGCAATGTGGTGCTCAGTTAACGTTTGGTTCATTTGTTGTGGTGTTTAGTTAATTGCTTGGTTCAATTATGCAATGCGATGTTCAATTGTTGTGGCCGCATTCTGTTATTGTATACCATGTGAGAAATAAATCGAATTTGGTTGTACCGAATACATGAGAAACAAATACAATTGCTATATTTCCAAGTTGTTAAGCATGCTTGGTTTGGTTAACTGTCTGATCTTCTATTAGGAATATGTTATATTGTGCAATGTGGTGCTTAGTTAATGTCTGGTTCATTTTTGTGGTGTTTAGTTAACTGTTTGGTTCAATTTTGCAATGCGATGTTCAATTGTTGTGGTTGCATTCTGTTATTGTATATCATGTGAGGAATAAATCGAATTTGGCTGCACTTAATACATGAGAAACATATACAAGTGCTACATTTCCTAGTTCTTAATAATGCTTGGTTTGGATAAATGGGTTTTCCATGTGACTTGAATTAATCTGATGAATCTGCAATATGCTTATTTACCATCAACATATTTTACTGATAGCATGCCAACCTGATAGTCTCCAACGTATCTATAATTTTTTATTGTTCCATGCTGTTATATTATCAACCTTGGATGTTTATAATCATTTTATAGTCATTTTATATCATTTTTTGGTACTAACCTATTGACATAGTGCCAAGGGCCAGTTTTTGTTTTTCCCATGTTTTTTACATCACAGAAATCAATATCAAACGGAGTCCAAATGCCACGAAACTTTACGGAGAATTTTTATGGGCCAGAAGGAACACAACGGGCCCTGGCTGTGCCTGGGGGGGTGCCCCGAGGAGGGCACAACCCACCAGGGCACGCCAGGAGGCCCAGGCGCGCCCTGGTGGGTTGTGCCCACCTCGGCTGCCCCCAGACCGCCTCTTTGCTCTATAAATAACCCAATATTCCCAAAACCCTAGGGGAGTTGATGAAATATTCATCCAGCCGTCGTAGAGTCCAGAACTACCAGATCCAATCTAGACACCATCTCGGATGGGGTTCACCACTTCCATTGGCGCCTCTCCGATGATGTGTGAGTAGTTCTTTGTAGACCTTAGGGCCCGTAGTTAGTAGCTAGATGGCTTCCTCTCTCTCTCTCTCTCTTGATTCTCAATACAATGGTCTCTTGGAGATCCATATGATGTAACTCTTTTGCGGTGTGTTTGTTGGGATCGATGAACTTTGAGTTTATGACCAGATCTATCTTTTTATATCCATGAAAGTATTTGAGTTTCTTTGATCAATATTATGCATGATTGCTTATAGCCTTGTATTTATTCTCCGATATTTGGGTTTTGTTTGGCCAACTTGATCTATTTATCTTGCAATGGGAAGAGGTGCTTTGTAGTGGGTTCGATCTTACGGTGCTTGATCCCAGTGACTGAAGGGGAACCGACACATATGTATCGTTGCTACTAAGGATAAAACGATGGGGTCTATCTCTACATTGATAGATCTTGTCTAAATCATGTCATTGTTCTTATTGCATTACTCCATTTATCCATGAACTTAATACACTAGATGCATGCTGGATAGCGGTCAATGTGTGGAGTAATAGTAGTAGATGCAGGCAGGAGTCGGTCTACTAATCTTGGACGTGATGCCTATGTAATGATCATTGCCTGGATATCGTCATGAGTATTTGAAGTTCTATCAATTGCCCAACAGTAATTTGTTCACCCACCGTTTGCTATTTTTTCGAGAGAAGCCACTAGTGAAACCTACGCCCCCTGGTCTCTTTCTCATATTATTTGCCTTTGCGATCTATTTTCCTTTGCGTTTATTTTCAGATCTACTAAACCAAAAAACCCAAAAATACCTTGCTGCAATTTATTCTTATTTATTTATTTGGCGTTCGATCTATCAATCTACTACAAATTTACCTCACATCCATTCGCCTATCTTGAGGCGCCGTACCCCGGAAGGGATTGACAACCCCTTTAATACGCCAGGTTGCAAGAAGTTATTATTTGTGTGGAGGTGTTTACGTTGTGTTGCTTGGTTCTCCTACTGGTTTGATAACCATGGTATCACATCTGAGGGAAATACCTACCACCACTGTGTTGCATCATCCCTGCCTCTTTGGGGAAATACGGACGTAGCCTCAAGTGACATCAGAACTCTTACTTAACCTGATGACTAACTACCTTATATGTGTTGCAGGGAAACAATGGGAAGCACTGAGGTTTACAAGATGGTACTAACTATTATACCTTGCCTTTTTTTATTCCTTTGCCCCATTCCCAATATAGAGAAGATATTTATGCACATCCTTGTTTTCAGGGTTCACTGATGATTACCTCTCAAACCACCTCTGTGGTCAGGAGGCGAGGAAAGTTTTCATACAACACACATGGTTCAATATTGAAGTGTTCCTGAAGAGGTTGAAGGATGGACGGTGAATCATCCACATGCACTGGCCTAAAGTTGCAAAGACCTTCAACATGAATGAAGGCTCAATATTCGCCTTCCGCTTTAGCAATTTTCTAGATGAGATGCATCTGTCTATGTACCGTCTATGATGCTAATTTCGAAAGGTTCTAGATGTTGCATGTGAAACTTGGTGCTGATGCAGTTGTGTAATGGGTTAGCTGAGTGCTGAAGCTATATCATGTAGTACTCGGATGTATTTCAATTATGAAATCCAGCTTCCTTAATATAGAAATGAAATATATTATGTGCTTAATATGAATGTCAATTAGATTTGTAAATGGATTATTAATAACTAGGCAATTAGCCTTCTAATTGGGTTTTCCTATTGCAAACAGTTATTGAGAAAACACCGTGGGCGATGACCTCAGGCAACGCACACAGTTTCTAGGAATAAACCGTGTTGGATCAATGAACATCACACACGACATTCTCTTGAAAACTGTTTGCGTTACGCCACCTTGCACAAACGTTTTCCTTGGAGTGACTGTGTGGGATGTATATACGAACGGAAACGTTTAGCGGGGACTGACTGTGTGGGATGTACTTACGACCGGAGACGATTTCGCCTGTATAATTGTATTTTTTAGCACTACTGTACGTATAACCGTATTTGGTCGCTCGCCGGTCGCACACGACCTCATTTTGCTGAGCGTGTGTGCCAGGAGGGCATATCCCCGACGGTTTCTGGGTCGTGTGGGAAGGACCCCCCTATCGCAGTCACTCACTAGGTGACGGTTCCGATCGTCGCGGAAAGGGGTTAAAAACCGTTTGTATAGCACCGATGTGTACTAGTGGAAGGTCATCGAACTCGTCATGATCCCTAGTTTGATGATTTCAAGGAATCACTCAAAACGATGACTTTCGAACCTGGACAATCATCTTCAGCACCATGCCTCATGGAAAAAGGTGCAAATGTAACCGAATGTTCCTCATCCGAGTCTAGTGATGGTGAATCTGATGATGATTTTGGACCCAATTATTCCAAGCTTGCTACTATTGTCACTAAACAACAAAAAGCTTTGGAAAAGGTTCAAAATATGCTAGAGAAAAGCGATGACCTATTGGGTGAAAAATGGATCGAACTCAAACTCTGTCTGAAAATCTTCAGAGACTTCAGACTAAGTTTGATAACCTTCAGAGTCATCATACCCTACAAAAAAGACACTTCCGTGATGATACGTGTTTGTCACAGTAGGTCACATTTTCTGTCATGCCTGTACATCCATGACGATTTTATGATAGAATCAAGATAGTCATACCTGTGCTGTCGTAAAGATTTCCATGACATTACCAAAATTATCATCACGGAAGTGATCATCTCCATGACGATAAATGCCGCGTCATGGAAGTGCTTTCGTCAAGGGTGACCGACACGTGGCATCCACCGTAACGGAATGCCGTTAAGCTATCAGGTCCGGTTTCGGATCCGATAACCCGTTAGCAGCCCGGACCAATGGGGATTTTCCACGTGTAAAATACTCATTGGCTGGAGGAAACATGTGTTTGCGCACCGTTGGAACATGTGTCACTCATCCAATGGGCGAGATGCACCTATAATACGTTGACACATGGACCGGCCCAAAAGTGGCCCATAAAGATTAAATGGGCCGGCCCAACTAAAGGCCCACAAAATTTAGCGGGCCATAATGGGCCGGTCCAACAAATGGCCCACAAAATTTAGCGGGCCATAATGGATCGGCCCAACAAATGACCCACAAGATTTAGCGGCCCATAATGGGCCGACCCAGCTAAATGCCCACAAGATTTTGCAGACCATAATGGGCCGGCCCAGCTAAAGGCCCAACATTCTCAGTTAAGGCCCGTACGGCTAGTGTCAAATCGGCCCGTCAACGGCCCGTCCTAAACTTGTCATCATTGCGGCCCATGGTCACTTCTGGCCCGTTAACAGTCCGCTAAGAATTTGGGCCGAATTACGGCCCAGTGTGTTTCCGGCCTGTTAAAGGTCCTGCTTCATTTGGGCCCATTTATAGGCCATTGAAACTTTGGGCCCATAGATGACCGTGAAGGATATGGGTCATATTCGTCCATGTTTGACATTTGGCATGTTAGAGGCCCGCTACAGATTTGGGCCACTTTCAGCCTCTTATGACTTTCGGCCTGTTAATGTCGGACGAAATCCATGGGCCATATGTGGCCCAACGCCACATCGGGCCTACTAACGGCCCATATAAAAATGACACTAATCAAGCCCGACCGAACTTCCAGCCTGTTAAAGGCCAGTGTAGTAGGTCGGCGCATTTACGGCCCATCTGAATTTCGGCCTGTGGACGATCCGCATTGTAAATGGGCCACCATTTTAGCCTGCTGAGACCAGTGGGTTATTTGGCACAATCAGGGCCCAATCTACCTTTCAGCCTATTAAAGGCCCATGTTTTTTATGGGCTTGAGATATTTACACATGTAAACGGCCTATTATAACTGAGGGCCCAAATTATATTTAGGCCTGTTAAAGGCCCACTATGAGCACATGCCTACCTGAAAAATATGAAAGCTTATGCTAATTTAGGACCAGATATTTTTAGTGGGCTACATGCAAATTTCGGCCCAGAATCGTTTTTAGCCCAATTGGAATGGGCCCGACGAATGTTGGCATGTTGGGCTCCTACGAAGCTTTCGGCCGAATACATTACTAAGATAAACCTACACTACACAAGAGTAGCGCCATAATTACTACAGCCTTTGGCAGCATCATAAATGCTGTATCACAATAAAATAAATTCCAACCATACAACAAAAGGCCTGTTGGCATAAAGTTTACAATCCTTGTAGATAAAAGCACCATTAAATGTATAGAAGCACAAATCATTTGATCTGAGTGCTTATGTTTCAGGCTGTAGAATATGATGGAGCAGCATGATCTTCCCCTTTTTTCCGCCATTGCTCTGGAACAACGAAGCAAATGTCTGATAGTCTGGTTTCAAAACCATTCATATCTTCACTACATTTGTCAACCACTATTTTTGTTTCCGACACAACGTCCATTAAGGATTGGACTTGTGTCTGGAGCACAGATATATCACTCTGTCTAGCCGGAAGATTTTGTTCAGTAGGCGATTTGGACGAGGTTACCTTGACAACCAACCTAGAATTACGCGGGAAGGTGCTTTTTGCACTGTTAGTGGAGAGATACTGACGCACTGCAGCAAGAGGTGATATTGTGCATGTGGTAGTCTCGTCACCTTCAGGTGGTTGTGGCTGTTCAATCATTTGTTCCATAGCTTGCTGAAAGTTTGAACTTGTAGATTAGTGTACTAGATAAGTTACTAGTGAGACAAAAACAAACAAAGTAGGTTTCACGTTTATACATAACTTATTTTGGTGAACTACTGTAATACATTAGCATGTATTGTAGTGCCAACTACATAATAAAATCACTTTCGAAACATATGTCCATGTAGCATGCCTACTGTATTGTCTATTTCCTCACATTCGTTGACATCTAAGGATAAAGAGACATGGTTTAAAGTAGGATGAACATAGTATGACATCATTCATATCATGGGAAAACAGATATAAAACAAACAAGCTATTCTATCATTGTGTGCGCATGTGAACATCACAACTAGATTACAAATCAAGACCAAAAGGATATCCTTCATCTCTTTTAAACCATGTAAGGTGAAATGATACGTTAAGACAACTGTGTATAAAAGTGAACAGAGTAACTGACATTGGCCGCAAACCAAGCAGTTAAATGAACACATCACAGTACCAATCAGTTCAAAGGCAGGAGGAGTAAGGACTTACAACAGCGGCCTGAACTGGTGTGCTCATGCCCTTCATCTTGCTGGTGTGGCAATCCTTGAAGATTTGCACTGCATTCAGTTCAGGTTCTTTTTGGTCCACACGGGTTTTCCTCTGTATTTGGAACAAGCCAATATAGATACGATAATATGGCACATAAAAAAGAAGGAAGTAGCTGCTATTTACAAGAGCCTCGCAGTGTGTAATATAGCTACGAGATCCTGTTGTCTGTTGGAATTTCACTTTAGAATGGTTGGTCTTGTTCTTCAAACAGTTAGCCTAGAAGAACATACATTTGTAAGGCACATACATAAATACAAGTTCAATATGTGGTCTGATCAAATACATATACCCTACTTGATACTTTGGATCAGACCAGTGTTTAACAAGGGTTGTCCAGTCTTCATCTATAATATATTCCACTGGAGATGTTTGGGCGATTTTATTGTTAGCCTTGCCTTCAAAGTGAGATTTCCTAAGGTGGTACCGATACTGTCGCAGAGCAGACTAAAAACATGAGTGCATGCTTGTTTAGTTGCATCATCTTTCGGATCCAACTTGAACCTCATCTGTTGAAAAAAGAATGTGAGTCTTATTAGGAAGAAGCTAGAAAGTATGGCACAAACAAGACAATATTACAAATTGCGATGAATAACATTACTTACGGATAAATGGTCAAGGAAGGTGTTAAACTGGGTATGGTCTTTCTCATTTCTATACTGGATCCACGTTGGGAGGATATGTGCATGATACCTAACGGCAATGGCTGCCTCTGATACTAACTTGGCTGACTCTGTAGCATCATGTGACCTTTTTGAACCTGCCTCAGAATGGATCTCCATTCTTCCTCCTTTAGATTTTGTTAATCTGTCAAGCATTATCCCTTATGTCTGTTTCCTCTTGCGCCGTGGTGCTAGTTCAATAACGAATATGGAAAGTGTTAGTGCACATCAAACTGTGAGAGTATATATAAAGGGGCATGCAACTGCTACTTGACTCGGTCAGGTACCGTCTTGGTGTTGATGCTCATGAGGTTCATCAGATCTTGCCAAGTCCTATTGTGTCAGTAGTGCTTCGGAAGTAGTGTTAGGTGTGAAGGCAGCTCGGGAACTGGCCAGTTCTGGAGCAAACGAACGAGTAACTCGTTGAGATGCTGGTACAGTTGAAGCGGATGCTGCAGCTGGTGGAGCAGGTGATACTGTGTTTGTAGATTTAGCTTGTTGACTTGGACCTTCTACTGCACTATAAGTACCAGCAGAATCTCGAGGTCAGATCCTTTTCCGTTCCACCCGACGAGTAACACCTTCCCTAGTATATTATTTTCCTTTCTCTTTTTTGACTTTGCCATGTCAAGGCATACCCACAACACAAAATAATAAAATCGCTCTTCAGAACTCATTGATGCATGATACACACAAGCAATACTTTGATGTAAGACAACCGTATGAGGATGGAATATGTAAAAAGACAGGATGATGTGACATTTTGACAGCTACAATGTGTAAACTAAGCAGAAGGATTTTCAAGAAAATAGAAGTAATGCAAGCTAGACACCATGTGAAAGATGCGACCAATATCACTCTGCCTAGTTAAAAGTGTCTTGTCATAAGTGACATTTCGAAAAATTAGAAGCAGTACAATGTAGAAATCAATGCAAGATGCAACCACTATCAAACTGCCATGTTAAAAGCGTCCAATCACGAGTGACTGATGCGGGATACACAACAGCAGTACTTTGATGTAAGAACATGGTATGATTGATAGATGCAGTGTATTCTAGACACAGAAAGGCATGTCATATGCACATGTATAACATATAAACTCAGTAGGTGCAATTTAATCAAAATAGAAGAAATACAGGCTAGACAACATATGCAACATGAAACCAATTATCACACTGTCAACTTAGAGCAAGCACCTGCGATGGTGGAGTACGGGAGATGAACTCATCATGTAGACTTGGGACTTCAACTTCATTAGCAGTGGCAGCGGCAAATCTAGAGAGTCTCTGTTTGCATCGGTCCGGAGGACCACCAACATCCCCTAACTTACTCTTTTCCTTCCTATTTTCTGATATTGCCTTATGAAGTCAAAACCAAAAGAAGATGAATAAAATTAGCTCCGCATAACTGGTTGATGCATGATACAAACGAACACTACTTTGATGTAAGGCAAGCGCATGATTGGAGGATGGAATATATACAAAAAGAAGACATCATTGCATATTCAGACGTACGATAGGAGGATGGAATATGTATGAAAAATAGTAAGAATAAGGCATTTCAACAAAATTAGAAGAAATGAAAGCTAGGCACCATATAAACATGCAACCAATATCACTCTATCAGGTAAAAAGTGTCTCATCGTAAGTGCCATTCAAGAAATTAGAAGCAGTACAACATAGAAGACAATGCAAGATGCAACCTACATCACACTCCCAAGTTAAATGTGTCTTATCGGCAAGTGATCATTGCAGGTATAAGTTGTAAGCTACGCAGATGCAATTCAACAGAATCAGAAGCAATACAAACTAGAGATCATATGGAACACGCAACCACATATAACAGTTCCAAGTTAGAGCAAGCACCTATGATGGTGGAGTAGGGAAGATGTGCTCATCGTCTACACGTATGTTCTAGAAACAGGAACATGTGTCATATTCATAGGCATTATGTGTAAAGTAAGCAGATGCAATTCAACAAAGTTAGAAGAAATACAAGCTAGACATCATATGCAACATGCAACCACATATAATAGTGCCAAGTTAGAGCAAGCACATGTGATGGTGGAGTAGGGGAGATGTGCTCATCATCTACACAGCTACGTTGACTGTCCAGCCTTGTGTTGTCTTGTGAATCTTGTTGGTAGGATGGCGGAGTAGAATCTGTAGAGACCCTTTGTTCGAGTTGCTCCGAAGGACCACCATCATCCACTGCCGGACTAATTTCCTTCAACTGTATTGATTTTGCATTGTGAAGTCAAACCGATAAGAAAAAGGAATAAAATTCGCTCTTCAGAACTCATTCATGCATGATACTGATGAACACTACTCTAATGAAAGGCAAAGTCATGATACAAGGATGGAATATGTATGAAAAACTAGACGGCTTGACATATTCACACCTATGATGTGGTAACTAAGCAGAAGGCACTTCAACAAATTAGAAGCACTGCAAGCTAGACACCATATGGAAGGTGCAATCAATATCACTCTGCCAAGTTCAAACTGTCTCGTCATAGGTGACGTTCATCAAACTAGAAGCACTACATGCTAGAAATCATATTCAAGACGCAAACCAATATCACACTGCCAACTTAAAGGTGTCCCATCATATGTGACTGACGCATGATACACAAGAAGAGTAGTTTCATGTAAGAACATGGTGTGATAGACATATATAGTATGTATCAAAATCAGGAAAGCACGTCATATTCACACGTATCATGTGTAAGCTAAGCAGATGCAGTTTACACTAATTAGGTGGAATACAAGCTAGACACCATATGCAACACCTTGGATGGTGGAGTAGGGGATCGGAGACTTGGCACTTGTAATGCACTAGTAGTACAAGGAGAATCCGTATAGATGCTCCATTTACATTGCTGCAGAGGACCACCATCATCGCCTTCCTTACTCTTTTCCTTCATCTTTTTTGATTTTTCCTGTCAAGTCAAACCCACAAGAAAAAGGAATAAAATTTGCTCTTCAGAACTCATTGATGCATGATACTGATGAGCACTACTTTCATGTAAGACAGCCGCATGATGGGAGGATGGAATATGTATGAAAAATAGGACGGCATGACATATTGACATGTATGATGTATAAAGTGTAAACTAAGCACAAGGTGTTTGAACTAGTTAGAAGCAATGCAAGCTATAAACCATATGAAAGATGAAACCAATATCACTCTGCCAAATTAAAAGGGTGGCCTAATAAATGTATTTAACCAAATTAGAAGCAATACATCACAACAGGCTAGAAATAATATGCAATATGCAATGAATAAAGGTGTGTCATTGTAAGTGATTGATGCAGGATACATAAGAGAGGTAGTTTCATGTAAGAACATGGTTAACACATAGATGTAGTGTGTACCAAAAATAGGAAGGCATGTCATATTCATAGGTATAATGTGTAAACTAAGCAGATGCAATTTACCCTAATTAAAAGCATTACAAGCTAGACACTGTATGCAACATGCAACCACATATCACACTACGAAGTTAGAGCAAGCACCTGCGATGGTGGTGGAGGGGAAGTGCGGTCTTCAAGTACAGAGCTACGTTCAATATCTTCAATTAGGCTTGCTGGTTCTTGAGAATCATGTGGAGAGGATGAAACTGCACTCTTTATAAGAGTAGTGCGTCTCATACTAACCCACGGGCGTGACTGTCTCATCATAAGCGATAGATGCAGGATACACAAGAACAGTAGTTTGATGTAAGAACATGGTGTGATAGGCAGATGTAGTATATACCAAAAACAGGAAGGTGTGTCATATTCACATGTATAATGTGTAAGCTAAAGAGATGCAATTTAACAAATTAGGAGCAATACAGGCTAGGCACCATATGCAACATGCAACCAATATCACACTGCCATGTTAGAGCCAGCACCTGGAGTTGTGGAGTAGGGGAGATGAGATTTGGAACTTGCACTGCAGTAGGAGTAACAGGAGAATCTGCAGAGATCATCTGTTTCGGTTGCTCCAGAGGACCACCATCATTCCGTGACTTCGTCCTTTTAGATTTTGCCTTGTCAAGTAAACACTCAAGAAAAAGGAATGAAATTCGCACTTCCAAATTCGTTGATGCATGATACCGACGAACACAACTTTTATGTATGGCAACCACATTGTAGGAGGATGGAATATGCACGAAAAACGCTAAGCAGAAGGCATTTCAACAAATTGGAAGTAATGCAATCTAGACACCATATGAAAGATCCAACCAAAATCACTCTACCAAGTTAGATGTGTCTCATTATAAGTGGCACTTCAACAAATTAGAGGCAATAAATGTTTGAAATGATATGCAAGATGCAACCAATATTACATTGTCAACTTGAAGGTGTCTCGTCAGAAGTGATTGATGAGGGATACACAAGAAAAGTAGTTTGATTAAGAACATGGTTAATACAAAGACGCAATATGTACCAAAAACAGGAACACATGTCATATTCACAGGTATAATGTGTTAACTAAGCAGATGCAGTTTACCCTAATTAGAAGCATTACAAGGTAGACACCATATGCACATGCAACCACATATCACACTGCCAAGTAAGATCAAGCACCTGCGATGGTGGTGTGGGGGAATTGCGGTCATCAACTAGAGAGCTACTTTGACTATCTTCATTTAGCCTTGCTTTTTCTTGAGTATCATGTGGGGAGGATGACACTGCACTCTCTAAACGAGTAGCGCGTCTCACAGTAACCCACTCGGGTGACTGTCTCGTCATAAGAGATTGATGAGGGATACAAAAGAGCATTAGTTTGATGTACAAACATGGTTAATAGACATATGTAGTATGTATCAAAAGCAAGAAGGCATGTCATTATCAAAGGTATAATGTGTAAAGTAAGCTGATGCAATTTAATCAAATTGGAAGCAATACAAGCTAGACACCATATGCAACATGCAACCACATTTGACAGCGCAAAGTTAAAGCATGCACCTGTGATGGTCGTGTGTGGCAATTGAGATCATCAACTGCAGAGCTACGTTTACTGTCTCCATCTGCTGGCACTGCACCCTTTAGAGCACTGAGACACTTAGTGCTTATCTTCGAATTACACTGGAGCGACTTCTGTCTTTTCTTTTTTGTATTCATCAACGCTGCGTCAGAGTCTGAAATACCCATGCATAAAAAAACAATAGTGTGAGTATGGGTGAAGTGTGTACACAAGTAGTACAGTGTAAAGGTAGCAGATAGCAGGTCGGTGAGAAATAAATGACGGGAGACATATGATAGCTCTACAACATGCATGGCACACGAAATTATTAGATTCTAGGATTTTGAAATATGAGCACATGGATGGCTGGGAAATGCAGATGCTCCTCTAGCACACCACAAGGTGTGGTCCTATGAAAATAATAGTCGACTCAAAACAAATAGGTCAGTCCATTTTTTCTGCACCGTCCGATGTACAAAGAACGGGCAGATCGCCTTCATCTACCTCCAGCCAGTCAGTGTTACGATCTTCCTCAAAACACCAGCGACCACCGGCCTAGTCCCATGCCCCCGCCCTCCCCTCGACCTCACCACACTGTCGTGCTTGGCACCGCCCCGGCCATCCCTTCAAGCCCCGCCGACCTCCAAATCGGGCGCAAGCAGCTCCTGCGCCCCACACCCCTATGATAGACACCTATGCACCGCTTGCCCTGTGAACAGGCGGACTAGGTGCTCCGCGTGCCTAAGCGGGTGCTGCTTCTTTTAATTGCGATTTGACTGACCCTAAATTGAAATCCAAGCGGGCTACTGATCTCTAGCATAGGTGAAATAGTAAATGGGAGGAAACCTTGTGCATTTAGTATCACGAAGAAAATGCAGTATGAAGCGCTCAACTAATTCCTTTCATGGGATGAATATGGTGTAAGCACAGACGTAAGATTTGCATGAATGAGGTAAGATGAGTACCTCTTTCTGCTGGTAGTTGTGTGTCCTCCTTCTGTTTTTCCAACGATCTTCTTGTGGTTCACTGGAAACGAGAAGTTGTGGAGGACGGTGGAGCCTTGGACGAACCCATGGCCAAGTTGTTGAGTGTGGTGCGGTGGCCGTCTGTCGGCGGCGGGGAACCAGATCTGAGGTGGCGAACGACGGCGTAGCGGGAACAACTCCGGTGCTGTGGATGGTTGCGACAGTGGAGCGGCAGCGGTGAGGCATGGGACAGCGTGGTTGAAGTCGTTCTGGTATGGCGCACGTCGGCGTGGGCGTCGTGGAGACAGGTCTGCCTCGACTTCAATTGCTAAGTCCTTGAGGGCGTTGCGGTTGGGGTTGCGGTTGCGTTGTACGACGTCATCGGGGTACCGGCTCCGGTGTGATGGAGGAGGGCGGCAGTAGATTGGGCATGATGGGGTGGAGGACGGAGGAGGCTGGGGTTTCACGGCTGGTGGAGAGGGTGTTTTGGCGCCCACGGAGTATGAATGGGTAAACGGAGGGAGGGGGGAACTAAGGGTGAATAATGTTTCGGTTTGGGACGCGCTTGTTTGAAATTTGGGGAAAGTTACAAACTTTGTCCCCATCTGAAATTTCGGACATATTGCGGGTTGGGGGTAGGACAGTAATCTCAGGTGTCCCAAATGGTGGGCGGGATAGATTTCGGCCGAGCGCATGGGTGTTTATGCGCCCACGGCATATGAATGCTTCTAAGAGGCGGTTGAGACTGGCATGTTGGTGAAGTTACAAACCTACCCCGGTTTAGACCTTTGGACATCGGGCCGATAGGCTACACGTGCCAGAGTCAGGATAGTAATTTCCTACCACCAATAATTAGTCTCGCGCGGTTTCCGGTGACTAGAGGCTTATTTGGCGCTTCGTTTAATATTTGGGTGCAGAAGCATTAACGTTTTCGGTTCTCTTGAATTGAACTTTCAGGATTTGTCAAACTTCACAAATCCTTACTCTTGAAAGTCCTAAAACTACGATTATTTTCGAGTGGATGGGGTACATTTGAATATACATTGTACACGAGTATATATTAAAAAATATGCAACTTACCTCAGTTCATGCATGGTTCCAGATATAATCTCCTTGGTTGCAAAAAAATAGTTAGACATGCGTATGAATATATGGTATGTTCAAACGCACAACAAAGATTGATGCCCCCTTTTAGATCTGATTTACAAATGCCATTATCTCGGGTTTAAATAGATGAATGCACTTCCTATGAATTCGAATTTTCAAAACCCCCTTTATGTTGAATTCAACATGTATTCTATTTTGTAGCTAGCAATTTGTTATGTATCCATGTAAGTGACAAATGTATAAAGTGCTTCACACTAACAACATGGAGTGCACTAATTAATGTTTATATATGAATTGCAAAAGCAATGCATTGCGTGTATTTCAAACCGCTCTCACTCTATGGATCGATAATATGAAATAAACACATGCACATGTTAGAATTCAATAGACTATGGGTGTCTGATAGACCAATTTTCGTTCATACGCAAAGTGCAAAATTCATGATCTCATCCAAAAATAATAATGCCATTCATATTTTAATTTAATGCGTAGAACCGCCTTTTACACGTAGATGCACTATGCCTCGGCCCGTTCTCACAAACGTGCTATATATCTCTCTATCTAACGCATAAGTGCACACACTTTATATACATCGACATTTATCTTTCACACATGCTCACAATCTCTCCCGGGGTGTCGGGGTGTCTCACACACGCACTCTCTCTGTATCTCTCTCTCTCTCTCTCTCTCTCTCTCTCTCTCTTTTCTGACTACTATGTACCACTCTTTTCACTAATCTCAGTTGGAAAACACTATTTCTCTCACATGCATATATACACACGCACGATCTCTACTAGCCCTCTATACGCACATATACGTGCCTACGTGTCTCCCGCACGCACATTATCTTTAGGCCTCTCTTGCACCCCCCACAGACACACCTATCTCTTAGTAGTTGGCAGATATGATTCCATCAGATCATTCGGTAGGATATCCCTGACTGTTAGGCTGGATGGTAATACGAGGCAAGGTTTTACCCAATTTCGGACCCTTGCAGTTGAGGAAAAAGTCTACTCCTAGTACTATATATTAGCGATAGGGGTGTGTACAAAGTACACGTGAATACCAGGCATTGTGCGTGTGTGTATACTATCGATGAACTAGCCCCCGGGCTTCTATAACATACTTGGGGCCTAGGGTTACAAATCATATATAGTCGGCTTATCACTAGTGGGGATAGAGTCCTCCACGACTCTAGTAGCTTCGTGTTGTACGCAGAGTCCTCCACATGGGTCTTCACATAACGCGTCTCGGTCCAACCTATGTGGCACAGGATGGAACCGACCCATGAGTCCTCATGTTGACCCACCACAACTAGAAATGATGTGCCCACCCCAACTAGAAATGATGTGCCCACCACACCACACACGCAATCGGCCACTAATACATGAAAGTTAATTGCATGGTGCATCCAAAAATATTTGTTCTGCATTGTGAATGTTTATATTTTCTCCTAAAATATTAGTCAATGGAAAGACAAACGAAGGACATATCTCTCCTTGTCTCCACCGGACACCCCCTCTTTCTACACCACTTTGACGTGCGCACACAAACTATCTCTCAGCCCTCTAAATATGCTTGCCCATGACACATTCACGCGTGACGGTCACTGTATTTCAAGCGAAAGCACTATACGGTCGGTGGACTTCAGAATATGCTCATTACGGTCACCGTATATATTCTCGTGGTGATCATACGGTATCTAGCTCACGATACGTCTCCGTATTTTGTTGATGACACTGACAGATATTGTATTTGATGTGTGCTCCGTATTTTGTTGACGCCACTTACAGTCATTGTATATGAAGCGAAAGCACGATATGGTCACTGGACTTCAGAATAAGCTCATCACGGTCAGCACATGCATTTTGTGGTGCTAACCAACCTCTGTTTGGATGGTTAGGAGGATAGTGGTTTCTCGAGCCCACCAGGGTTAAAGTCCTGGTGCTCGCATTTATCCTGGGTTAATTTCAGTATTTTTTCGGTGAAATGCGTTCAGTGGGAGGAGACGTTCCACTCGACTACGAGGCTCCTATGGTTCGTAAAATCTTCAGATCATATGCTGGCTCACTCTCTCGAAGGTGCTCATAGGGGTAGGGTCTGCATGTGTGCGCTTATAGCGGTGAGTTCTTGCGCGTATATATGAGCGCTTGCGTCTATACCGTGTTAAAAAAATACATGTCGTGATTGTATGGTCACTGGCTCACCCGTACAACTCCGTATTTTGTTGATGACTAGAGGGATGTCTATCTAAGTGGGGTAAAATGTTCCACGTGGCGCAACTAGTGTTGCACCATCGGGGCGCGTAACCATGGGGCCCACCTGTCAGCGCGTATATGAAAGAAATAAATAGTAGTTTGAGTCTGTACAGTGTTAATAAAATACATTTTAGGGTGATCGTACGTTCACTGGCTCAACATACAACTCCGTAATTTGTTGATGACACGATCAATTGACGAGTCAAACGGTCCACATTCAGCAGCGCACATTACCATAGGGCCCACCCGTCAGCGCGTATATGAAGGACATAAATGGTAATATATTAGTGGTCGGTGGGGATTCGAAGTCGAGAGACCTCTGGTTGGTAGTCGCCGGCGGTGGGGGGGGGAGGCGTGGTGATTGGGCGGTGGCGTGGGGATCGCCGGAGAAAAAGCTCAACGCGCGGGGGGGGGGGGGTCTAGAGGGATGGCCGGGGCGGCGACGGACCGGCGGTGGGGAGTGGTTTCAGGGCGGGCGTCGGCGGACGACGGTGGCTGGTGGCTCAGGGGGTGGAGGTCGGTGGCCCTTGATTTCGTATCCAACGGCTGGAAATCTACTGACCGGAGATAAAAAAGTGAGTCGACTGATGTGTAGCCTCACCCCGCACGTACACATGCACGCACGTAACACTTGCATGAACACACGCACGCATGCAGGCGTGCAACACTGACACGTACACATAACGAACACACGCACGCATGCAGGCGTGCAACACTAACACGTACACATGCACTCACGAACACACGCACGTACGCACACATGCATGCAACACTGAAATGTACACATGCACGCACGCAAGACTCGCATGCTTGCATGCACACTGGCGACACCGCACACGATGTAAGACACACGCTCAACCTATACGTGCATGCACCCTTTGTTAAGGACATGGATTGTTACGGGTATTAATCAATCTTATCTTTTTTTGCAAGGTTTAATCAATCTTGTCTGTGATAAGTTGAACATTGATGTTTGCAGTAGGCTTATCTAAATGAAATAGATGACGTCACACTCAATGAACAATCATCGGTTTATGAAATGCCTGCTTCTGACCGCCCTGGCCCACCAAAAGTTCATCTGCCATGCGCTGCCTACGTTGGGTCACTGACATGCAGGCCATGTACCCAAAGAGCCCACACATCAGTGGAAGAACGGCGCGGTGTCGTACATCAGAGACGAGGGCGCCACTTGATGCATGCCCGACTGAACACGCCTCCTTGCCGCATTCAAACGCCTCCATGAAACCCGTGTGGAAGCCGAGAAACCCACTCTGGACACACATCCGTTCATGACCGGGCCGGCATTAAACGCAACGCCAGCCGAGCTCCTCCCGTCTGCTGTCTATTTAATCTCCTATATAAACGAGGCCAAACGCCGGCCAAGAATCGCACCCCTCCACCGCTCCCCTATCTCCTCCTCCACCATTTTGTCCACTCTTACAATGGCTTACGAAGAGTAGTTATCCCGCATCCAAGCTGACTGGGTGGCCCGCCGAGCCCGCCGGATACGAGCTATGCAGCTCGCTGATCCACCTCCCTCCCCTCGCCTGACGGAGCCAGTTGCCGCCTCAAGCCAGCGCGCGGTTCAGCAATTCACCGCTCCAGGCCAGCTCGACGAGGAGCGGCGCACGGGCGTCTTCTCTGCCGTCCACGCCGCCTCGTACCGCGCCTCCCATGTCTGCGACCGCATCTCCCGTTTCTGTGGCCGAGACTCCCATGCCAGCGGCCGCGCCATGCAAGCAGAGACAGAAGCCGGGTGCGCGGAGAGCGACGAGTCGGTGGCCAGCACCTCCGAATCCACCGCCATCATCGAGGAGAAGTAGAACACGGGAGGCCGCCGCTGCTTGGTTCCCATGAAGGCCACCACGGAGGTGACGCTGGCGTACACAGCAGGTGTCTTGCCGGATCGTTTTGTTGTGAGGACCTTCGTCCACCCCGCATGGGCTCCACGGAAGCGGAGAAGTCCCCCTCCACCATCATCTTCGGCTTCGGCAGTGGGGAAGCGAGCCATCCTTTGCGTTGAAGCGTATACCTCCGGGGCTCCCGGCAGTCCGGTGATCGTGCTGCCGGACATGAGGAACACAAATGGATCGGCGAGCGACCATTTCGGCCAGGTATTATATACCTATGTTGTCGAGAACTAGCACCACTTAGTTGATTTGAATGTAATGAAAGACGTCATGTTTGTATGAAAATACGGTATTTTATATGAATTCTGTCATTGTTTATGAGAAATATCACCGTGTTTGCATGAATTTCGTCTGGTTGGTTGAGTTGCTGTCAGAATGTGTGCGGCTACGGTTGGATGGCGTAATACACGGGTCGCCGGTCGGTCTGCGGCCGGCTCGGGTGGCGTGGTGGGACAAAAAAAGCACAGCTCGTGCGAGCTCATCTCCAACATGCGCACTGGAGGATGCATGAGTACCCGAGCCATTCCTCGTTCTTCGGTGGCAAAGGCACCGATGGACAAAAGGGTCGCCAATATTTTGGCTACCCCGGGCAAAGTCCAAATAGCCCCTCCCAGCAGATTCAAATCCCTCGTTCGCCGTGAAATTTTGCCATGTGTTGTTTTCATGGACTAGCAAGATGCCCGTGCATTGTAGGGAACATCAAGATGCAATTTTTTTACAAAGCACCTGTTGTGATTGACCCATGCAGGAGTAATCCCACATGAAAAAACTAATGATATCTCGAGAATTTTATCGGAAAAATGGTATCTTGAGAATTTCATCGAAAAATGATATCTCTACTCCTATAAAAGACTTAGTTGGTGATGATGGTGTGTCTGCCTTCCGTCATTTCTAACCATTAGATCTACATCTAATGGCTGTGAGGTAAGTTGTGGAATTTTTGCAACAATAGCCCACTTCTCTGCTGCAATTTGAAGAAAACCCCTTATTATCTTGAAAGCAACCACATCCCTCCCCCGCCTCATCGAAACAACCCGAGAAATATATTTTGAGTGAAACGTAATATATTTTTAGTGGTATATATGTATATAAAAACAAGAGTGTTTTCTTTCAAGTTTGTGAACAAGTACTATTCTACTTTGGATCCGTTGCAACGCACGGGTGAAAGTGCAACTATCCCCGGGTGGTTTTGGTAATTCCTAACAACATATAGCTCATTGAGCTAACATTATTCCAAGATTAATATTTCAGGAAAAGTTCAATGAATGGCATGGCATGGATGAGGAAAGTGGATCCCTCAAAATTCTAAGGACAAAAAGTTTGGCTCAAGCTTCAAGATCAAGACTCTACATTTTATATTTTAGTGATCCAAGATCACATTGAGTCTATAGGAAAAGCCAATACTATCAAGGAGGGATGAGGTGTTGCTTAATGGCTTGCTTGCTCAAAGTGCTTAGTGATATGCTCCAAAACCCTCAACTACCTTCGCACATCCACATATGACCTAAACCAGAAGTCAAACTCGGCCCCACCGATTCTTTCTATCCGGCGCCATCGAGTTTCAAATGTCATAGCCACTGCCACAAACCCTAGCAATTCGGTTTCACCGATAGGGATCTCGGTCTCACCGAGATGGGATTGTAATCTCTCTGTTTCCCTTTGTAACGTTTCGGTCTTACTGAGATGAGCGATCGGTTCCACCGAGATTGCAATGTAAACTCTCTGTTTCCCTTTTGTAACATTTCGGTCTCACTGAGATGAGCGAATCGGTCCCACCGAGTTTACCTGACCAACTCTCTGGTTAGCTTATTACCAAAATCGGTCTCACCGAGTTTGTGTAATCGGTCACACCGAGATTACGTTATGCCCTAACCCTAGCCATATCGGTCCTACCGAGTTGCATCTCAGTCCCACCGAAAATCCTAACGGTCACTAGGTTTGCTGAATCGGTCCGACCGAGTTTAACCATTCGGTCCCACCGAGTTTGGTAAATTGTGTGTAACGGTTAGATTCTGTGTGGAGGCTATATATACCTCTCCACCCACTCTTCATTCGTGGAGAGAGCCATCAGAACATACCTACACTTACAATACACATTTTCTGAGAGAGAACCACCTACACTTGTGTTGAGGTCAAGATATTCCATTCCAACCATATGAATCTTGATCTCTAGCCTGCCCCAAGTTGCTTTCCACTCAAATCTTCTTTCCACCAAATCCAAATCCTGTGAGAGAGAGTTGAGTGTTGGGGAGACTATCATTTGAAGCACAAGAGCAAGGAGTTCATCATCAACACACCATTTGTTACTTCTTGGAGAGTGGTGTCTCCTAGATTGGCTAGGTGTCACTTGGGAGCCTCCAACAAGATTGTGGAGTTGAACCAAGGAGTTTGTAAGGGCAAGGAGATCACCTATTTCATGAAGATCTACCGCTAGTGAGGCAAGTCCTTCGTGGGCGACGGCCGTGATGGAATAGACAAGGTTGCTTCTTCGTGGACCCTTCGTGGGTGGAGCCCTCCGTGGACTCGCGCAACCGTTACCCTCCGTGGGTTGAAGTCTCCATCAACGTGGATGTATGATAGCACCACCTATCGGAACCACGACAAAAAGATCCGTGTCTCCAATTGCGTTTGAATCCTCCAGACCCTTCCCTTTACATTCTTGCAAGTTGCATGCTTTACTTTCCGATGCTCATATACTCTTTTGCATGCTTGCTTGAATTGTGTGGAGATTTCTTGACTTGTGCTAAGATAGCTAAAACTGCCAAGAACTAAAATTGGGAAAAGGCTAGATTTTTATTTGGTCAAGTAGTCTAATCACCCCCCTCTAGACATACTTTCGATCCTACAAGTGGTATCAGAGCTTTGGTCTCCATTTGCTTTGATTTCCATAGCTTTTGGTGGTCGTAGCCTTGGTTTCACAACCTAGGAGAGTATGGCATCTAGCGAGGGAAATTATCACCGTAGAGGTCCTTACTTTGATAGTACTAATTTTGCTAGTTGGAAGCATAAGATGAAAATGCATATTCTTGGACATAACCCCGCCGTTTGGGCTATTATGTGTGTTGGCTTGCAAGGTGAATTCTTTGATGGGAAAGAACCAAGTCGTGAAGCTACCGCGGATGAGTTGAAGATGCTACAATACAATGCTCAAGCTTGTGATATCCTCTTCAACGGATTGTGCAAAGGAAATTTGGGATACTTTGATTGACATGCATGAAGGTACCGACTCCGTCAAGGAATCCAAGTTGGATGTGCTTCAATGTCAACTTGACAAGTTCAAAATGAAGGATGGTGAAGGTGTCGCTGAAATGTACTCTAGGCTTGCTCTTATCACAAATGAGATTGCCGGCTTAGGGAGTGAAAAGATGACCGATAGATTCATCATCAAGAAGATCCTAAGAGCCTTGGATGGAAAATATGATACCGTGTGCACATTGATCCAAATGATGCCCAATTACAAAGATCTCAAGCCAACGGAAATCATCGGAAGAATTGTTGCTCATGAGATGTCACTCAAGGATAAAGAGGAACTTCACAACCAATCAAGTGGTGCTTACAAAGCCTCATGTGAAGCCCCCACATCATCGAGTGAGAAACAAACCTTCAATGAAGAATTGAGATTAATGGTGAAGAACTTCAACAAGTTCTACAAGAGTAGGAGCAAAGAGAGAAGCTCCAAATCAAGGTCCTACAATGACAAAAGATCTTCTAGTCGAGAGCGAAACTGCTACAATTGTGGAAGGCCCAAACACTATTCCAATGAGTGTACGCCCCCCTACAAGAGAAGAGAAGATTCTCCCAAGAGAATAAGTAGAAGAGAAGAATCACCATCTAGAGAAAGAAGGAGTAGAGATGATCGTTATGAATGAAGACCCTCACGGAGAAGGAAGGATTCGGAAAGAAAGGACAAGTCATCAAGGAACTACACAAAACGAAGACATCAAGCTCATGTTGGTGAATGGGTATCCGGCTCCGACTCCGACAACCACTCCGAGAGAAGCTATCACTCCGACTCCGAATATACTCAAGATGAAGGTGTTGCCGGTCTAGCACTTGTGACAACCAACTCCTACGACATATTTGACTCACCAAATGAAGGAGTTGGAACATGCGTCATGGCTAAAGGCCCAAATGTATCACACCCCGAGTATGTTGATTTCAATAGTGATGAAGATGACTTGTTAGGTGATGATGATTTACTTGTTGACAACTCTAGTGATGAATACTATGATGAAACATCATGCTAATCAAGATAAAATGAATGACAATGATAAGGAGAATATTGAGTCTCTAACTAAAGAACTAAACACTCTTAAGTTAGCTCATGAAACTATCTTAGGAGATCATCGAGAACTTTTAAGGACTCATGAGAAATTGCGCTTTGAAAAGCTCAACCTTGAGCAAGAGCATGAGTTCTTAAAAGCAATCAATGATGATCTTCACAAGAAAATTTCTTCTTACATTGCCAAGCGTTTACTCTTATCCACTTACATGCCTCAAGTCAAGTCTAGTAACAAGAACAAGAAAGATTCTTCCTCTAGTAGTAACAATAATCATGCTAAATCCAATATTGTTGCTTCTAGTAGTTCTCTTGATTCCACTAATGATTCTCTTAGCCAAGTTACACTTGAGCAAGAAAATAGCTTATTGAAGGGAATTATAGAGAAAGGTGTTTACAAGAGCCTTGCCGGAAGTAAGCAATTCGAGGAAATTGTACGCAAGCAAGGAAGGCACCGGAAGAATCAAGGTGTTGGTTTTGAACGAAAGTTCAATGCCAATGGAGTTGAGTGGGGAGAAGATCAATACCCCAAGACGAAGTTTGTTCCTCAACAAGAGAAGCATGATCCTACTTCTCTCAAGGGGACACAAGCTCAAGCTGATCTTCCACCACAAGACCACAAGAAAAAATGCAAGGACAAGCTTCAAGAGGAAATTGATGCATTTGAAGAAGCTCCTAAGGCCTTGGTCAAGTGGGTTCCCAAGACTACTTCAAGTTCCACTTCATCAAGCACAACTACAACACCAAGGATTCCCATCAAGATGGTGTGGATCCCGAAGAAGAAGAACTAGAGAGTTCTTAAGGGTGACTCCGCCAACATACTTCACTCTTATCATCTTGGCAAGAACAAGTGCAATCAACTTCCACATCTTGCACTAGTTCAAGGAGTCACAAACCCTCTTGTTGGTAAGACAAGGGACAAGGTAACCTAAAAGCTTTCATAGACATCATCTTGTGTGTGCATCACTCTATGTCTATGGATATCCTTGTTTGTTCCTTGTGGGACTAACCCGTGTAGGTATTGAAAGTGCAACTCACTCCAATGGATAGCTCCAAATGATCTACATCAACATTGAGCATCCACATCTTCAACATCTACATGAATTCATCATCGACAAAACCCAAGGTTAGTTCATCCCTCTTAGGGGGGATCTCACACTAGGGGGAGCTTTACTCTAAGAATTGAGCTAAAGCAACTCTAATGGTGTGAACACAACAATGCTTTATGTAAAAGTGGTAACCCCACTTGTGCTTAAACGATGAGTATGACCTATGATCAAATGTTCTCATTTGACTCCTAAGTCAATATACTCATATATAGATGACCTAGTCATCGCAAATTGTTTGATAGATGCTAGAATTGGTTGTGCATGCTTTGCCACATATTTCAATTGCCATTTTATTGTGTGAGCATGTTGATTGCATATTTTACTCATCCGAGGACATCCACTTGTTGTTTTGATTGATTGGTTTTCTTTTCTTTTGCCAAGTGGATGGACAAGAATTCCTAAGAACCCTCTCTAGCTATCTATGCTTTTCTCGTCTCAAACTCTATTCATGCTACATCACAAAATTTTATCAAGTCAGATTCGAACCACTCTGTGTGAGGAGCACTCGGAGTCCCCGATTCGTCATAGACTTAAACTTCCAAAACTTCTTTGTGTGTTTCGGTCTGACCGATTCCTCCATTTCGGTCATACCGAGATCACTAAGTCGATCTAGGTTTTCAATCTCGGTGCAACCGATTTGAACTTTTCGGTCACACCGAGTTGCTGTAACTGTCAACAGTTATGCATCTCGGTGCCACCGAGTTGTTCCACTGGGTCACACCGACACAGTCGGGCTATATATACTCACGGGCAAAATTTTGGAAATTTCTCCGAAACCCCTTCGCCCGCGCATAGCTCGCTCTGCCTCCTGGGTCTCCGGATCGTCCTCCTCGTCGCCAGCCGCCTCCTGTCGCTGGTCTCCACCGCTGTCAACGGAATTCTTCCCCGCCGTTGCCGCCGTAGCGAGTTCATCGCCGAACTAGGGTATGGACTTGATCACAGTGCTACCCCCGACCGATTCCTAGTACATTGTGTTCATTATGATTCTTACCACGATTGAAACGCTTCTATCCAGTGAAAACACTCCGTAGATTAGAGTTGAATCAAAAATTTAGGGTTAGGTTTCTGTCGAAACCATCTCGGACCCACCGGGTTGCAGAACTCGGTTCCACCGATTCGGCCGAGGCCATTGCACATGTGGTTCTCGGTCTGACTGAGAATTGCAAATCGGTGTGACCGAGTTCAGGACTTTGTGAAACCCTAGCAGTCTTGGTGCCACCGAACTGTGACTCGGTCTGACCGAGTTCACTAGTTTAGGTTCCAATAGCTGCTTCGGTATCACCGAGTTTGCAAATCAGTTGATCCGAAATGCTTTCTGTGGAAAACTAAAACTAAGTTTTTGACTCATTCTTTTGCAAAAATCTCTGTATTTTGTGATGCTCATCCACTCTATCTCATCTACAATCTATTCACAGGGTCTGCAATTAGTGTTTGCAACATGTATGACCAGAGTGACAGCCAGAACAGGTCAGAGGAGTAGGTTCACCTGAGTGAGGGCACTAGTCCCTCTAGCAGTTCAGATGATGGTAGCAGGAGCACCCCAAGCAATTTGCCAAAGGCTGCCACTAGAGCAAGCAAGAAGAAAACTTCAGAGTCTGAGGATGAAGACTATGTGGCCACTGAGGATGAGGCCACATCAAAGAAGAAAGTGGTTAAGAAGGAGTACAACTTAGCTGCAGTTAAGCCAGGAATGAAGATCAAAAGGCCAGCAGGAAGACAACCAATGTCTAAGGCCAGAGCATCCTCTCAAGCATCTTTGGAATCTCAACCCAAAGAGCCTGCTGCAGAAGGAAAGAAAAGGAAGGAAAGGGTCAAGAAGACCATGGCCAGAGTGATTGGAAAGGCTTCCATGATGGAAGAAGAAGAGGAAGAAGAGGTTGCTGCACCAGCACACAAGGCACAGAAGCTTATGGGTGATGCTATCAGGACAGGGGCTGCAACATCAAAGCCCAAAGAAGCACCCAAAGCTGCCTCCAAGCCCAAGACTACACCAAAGAGAAATACCAAAAACATACCAGCTGCTGA
This sequence comes from Triticum urartu, assembly GCF_003073215.2. Taxonomy (NCBI): domain Eukaryota; kingdom Viridiplantae; phylum Streptophyta; class Magnoliopsida; order Poales; family Poaceae; genus Triticum; species Triticum urartu. The sequence goes on along the minus strand of NC_053023.1, from coordinate 384,066,611 downwards.
GAAGAACAAGGCCCCAGTGCCTGAGACTGTTGCTGAAGAAGAAGATGAAGAGCATGTTCTGAGAAAATTGAAGCCAAAAATTCCAGACCACAATGATGCTCATCCTGTGGCCGAGAACATGAAGATCAGGAGAGACTCAGGACTGAGGAAATGGAGATAGACAGATCCATATGCTACCAGGAGAAGGACTGGTGTTGATTACAAGTTCCACACAAAGGAACAGCAGAATTTCTATGAGACAGTGCTGCTGGACAAGAAGCCTATAGTGTGTGAAATGAGGTGGGTCGACTGGAAGTATATCAAGGAAAATGAGGAACACTATCCTGGTGTGTTTGACAGCTTCAGTGCTTGTGGAGTTGCAGACTTTGTTGGGCAGAAGCTTACAAAGTGGAATGAGGAGATCATAATACAATTCTACTCCACAGCACACTTCTATCCAAATGGCAGGATAGTATGGATGTCTGAAGGTACAAGGTACCACTCAACTATTGAGGAATGGGCAAATCTGATCAATGCTCCTAAGGAAAAAGAAGATGACTTGGATGTCTATGCCAATAAGAAGATGGATCACAACTCTATGGCAAATATGTACAAGGAGATTCCTGAAGATGATCTTGAGACTCACCAGTTTGGGTCAGTAAAACACTTGCTGTCAGGGCTGCCTACAATCAATTGGATCCTTAGGCACACTCTCTTGCCCAAGTCTGGTGATCACACAATGATCAGAGGGCATGCAATTAACTTGCTACATATATTTGATGTGCCACAGAAGTTCAAGGTCATGAGCCTTATAGTTGAGACTATCAAGAGGACTGCAGCTGACCAGAAAAGAAGTTGTGGATATGCCCCACAGATCCAGGAGTTGATAAACTCAAAGATGGGCACAAGCACATACTTGTTGGATAAGGAACACTTGCCTATCTATCCTGACTTCGAGGATGACCAAGTTGTGATGAATGAAGATGAACCCTCCTCAGTGCAAGCACAAGCAAAGAAGGAGAAGGCAAAGATGGAGAAGGTTTCCAAGATGCCAACTCAAGAGGAGGCATCTGAGTACTTTTTGAAAAGCAAGCAGGACTAGCTTGGTTACTTGATAGCATCATCTCTGAGGATTGATAAGGGGTTGGCCACCCTAACTCAAAACCAGGAGAGCCTGGAAAGAATCGTGGAACAAAAATTCTATGATTTAGATGTCAAAGTAACTGAGATTCAGTCTGTTGTGGAGCAGCTACATGATGACATGCAGGAGAGGAAGGGCAAGACAACCACTGATGCATTTTCCAGAGTGACTCGAGCTTAGAGATCTGCTGCAGTGCCTGTACCAGATACTAGAGCCACTTCATCTGCACCAGCTACAGCTTCAGTGCCACCAGCTCCGGCACCTACCCCATCAGCTCCGTCTACTTCGACTGAAGGCTTCGTCCTTGGCGTTCTCCGGACACCAACACCTGAAGACCAAGCCTGAGAGACGTTTTAGTGCTATGCATTTTCTATGAACTTTTTGGTAACTTGTTGCCAAAGGGGGAGAAAAATGTATAGATCATAGGCTTCGAGAGAGAGCGTTGCTTTTTATTCTCTCTTGCTTTGGTGGTTGAACTTTGTTTGTCTTTTGATTGCTTGAGATACTATGCTATTATCTGTGAGACATTGATGATCATGTGGTTGATCATAAGCTACACTTATGCTTGTTAGATGATATTATGTTACTTATCCTTATATGATCATTCACTTTGCTTGGTGATGAGTGCATGTATTTAATTCTTATCATTTTGAGCGCTCCACCAAGATGTATGTGACATGGAAGAGTAACCCATGATCCTAACTCATTGTGCATTTGCAGTCCAAAGCAAATCTTAAGATATGCACAAAATTAGGGGGAGCTCTTGGTTTTCACATACTTCTCAAAGCGACGATATCTTTCACTCTTATTATCATTTATCGAAGCTTTGATCTATATGTTGTCATCAATTACCAAAAAGAGGGAGATTGAAAGTGCAACTATCCCCGGGTGGTTTTGGTAATTCCTAACAACATATAGCTCATTGAGCTAACATTATTCCAAGATTAATATTTCAGGAAAAGCTCAATGAATGGCATGGCATGGATGAGGAAAGTGGATCCCTCAAAATTCCAAGGACAAAAAGTTTGTCTCAAGCTTCAAGATCAAGACTCTACATTTTATATTTTAGTGATCCAAGATCACATTGAGTCTATAGGAAAAGCCAATACTATCAAGGAGGGATGAGGTGTTGCTTAATGGCTTGCTTGCTCAAAGTGCTTAGTGATATGCTCCAAAACCCTCAACTACCTTCCCACATCCACATATGACCTAAACCAAAAGTCAAACTCAGCCCCACCGATTCTTTCTATCTGGCGCCACCGAGTTTCAAATGTCATAGCCACTGCCACAAACCCTAGCAATTCGGTTTCACTGATAGGGATCTCGGTCTCACCGAGATGGGATTGTAATCTCTCTGTTTCCCTTCGTACCGAGATGAGCGATCAGTCCCACCGAGATTGCAATGTAAATTCTCTGTTTCCCTTTTGTAACATTTCGGTCTCACCGAGATGAGCGAATCGGTCCCATCGAGTTTACCTGACCAACTCTCTGGTTAGCTTATTACCAAAATCGGTCTCACCGAGTTTGTGTAATCGGTCACACCGAGATTACGTTATGCCCTAACCCTAACCATATCGGTCCTACCGAGTTGCATCTCAGTCCCACCGAAAATCCTAACGGTCACTAGGTTTGCTGAATCGGTCCGACCGAGTTTAACCATTCGGTCCCACCGAGTTTGGTAAATTGTGTGTAACGGTTAGATTCTGTGTGGAGGCTATATATACCCCTCCACCCACTCTTCATTCGTGGAGAGAGCCATCAGAACATATATACCTATACTTCCAATACACATTTTCTGAGAGAGAACCACCTACACTTGTGTTGAGGTCAAGATATTCCATTCCAACCATATGAATCTTGATCTCTAGCCTGCCCCAAGTTGCTTTCCACTCAAATCTTCTTTCCACCAAATCCAAATCCTGTGAGAGAGAGTTGAGTGTTGGGGAGACTATCATTTGAAGCACAAGAGCAAGGAGTTCATCATCAACACACCATTTGTTACTTCTTGGAGAGTGGTGTCTCCTAGATTGGCTAGGTGTCACTTGGGAGCCTCTGACAAGATTGTGGAGTTGAACCAAGGAGTTTGTAAGGGCAAGGAGATCGCCTACTTCGTGAAGATCTACCGCTAGTGAGGCAAGTCCTTCGTGGGCGACGGACGTGATGGAATAGACAAGGTTGCTTCTTCGTGGACCCTTCGTGGGTGGAGCCCTCCGTGGACTCGCGCAACCGTTACCCTCCGTGGGTTGAAGTCTCCATCAACGTGGATATACGATAGCACCACCTATCGGAACCAGGACAAAAACATCCGTGTCTCCAATTGCGTTTTAATCCTCCGAACCCTTCCCTTTACATTCTTGCAAGTTGCATGCTTTACTTTCCGCTGCTCATATACTCTTTTGCATGCTTGCTTGAATTGTGTGGAGATTGCTTGACTTGCGCTAAGATAGCTAAAATCTGCCAAGAACTAAAATTGGGAAAAGGCTAGATTTTTATTTGGTCAAGTAGTCTAATCACCCCCCCTCTAGACATACTTTCGATCCTACAACGGGCACATTGCTAGTCTCGAGAAAGATGAGAGATAAGGTGAGGAGGAGTGGGGCGTGGTGGTGACTGGTGGTCGGACTAGGCAGAGGCATGAGGATGGACGGCGCATTATGTCTATGTTTGTATCTCTCTCACACACACCCACGCAGGTGGGGGACATGCACGAAGAGAAGAGGTGCACGCACGGCGCACGTACTCCCGTCTCTTTCCCAACCACACCTGCGCGGGTACACGGTGGAGCTCTTTTGTGTACGAAAAGGCAGCCCACGTGGTAATTTGACACGTGTACTGGTTGTCCACTTGATGGAGGATCGTCTACCATGGGTGAACAAACAAATTGCGACTTGACGCGTTATGTTAAAAAAGAGGCAAACCATGTGGGTCCTACCTTAGAGGCAAGGTTCTATACACTCGATATGCTCTGTACGTATTACTTTTCATGTGTCCCGTCAACTCGCAGAACGAGGAGAAGCTTGCTTAGTACGCCGTCTCCCCCGCCCACGGGCGTGGTGGCTCGCAGGATGAGGTGAAGCTTGTTTACTACTACTCATTGTATATTGGTTTATTGGTCCCCATTGTATATTGTGTCAAATTTTGACTATAGATTGAACTAACAAAACGTTCGTGCATGTTACCAAAAATTATATCATTGAAAACTATGTTGAAATACGAATCCAACGATATAATTTTTGTTGACATGCATTAAAATTTTGTTAGCTAAAAATTTGGTAAAAATTTGGCACGAACTACAAAGGTGACCTATAAACCAGGACGGTGGTAGTAGTAAAATTTTCTCCTCGTCCTGCGGTGGCTCACAGGACGAGGAGAAATTTTTACTACTCCCTCCGTTTACTCCTGTGGGGACCCCGACTCATAAGTCGTGATCACCGAATGCACATGTACAGTGATCCCAGAGATCAATGCTCACTGAACACACAGAAGCTGAATAACAAGAGTCTTACATCCATACATACCGTCTTACACAAATTATGACCATTATGGTCAAGTCTTAAATAGATAAAGCCACAAGGGCTGAATATCAAATAAACTTAAGCAGCGGAAATCTTCGTCGATAAGTAGAACCCATGCCATCTGCCTTAACCCTACACGCATTCTGACTGGGAAACGTCCTAGTTCGTATGTTCATCTCCAAAGAATTCTTCTTCGAACTCCAGTTCTTCCATGCCTGGCCAATTAAATAACCAGTGGCAAGCCAATGAGTACTTTCAATGTACTCGCAAGCAACCCATGTTTTGGCTCAAGATACAACAATGCATGACATAGGTAAAATTTTGCAGAAAGCTAATTTTTGTTGTGTTATGACATGTTCAATAACTGGTAAACCATGCATCGCATGAATTCAAGTAACCATAGGGGTTGGTTACAGATATCAACATAAAGGGAGTGGGCTCCAACCCAACTCATTCATGTCAAGTCCTTTGACTTGACCCAAGAAGTACTTCCCACACACACTGGTTTGTAAACAAGTGGACGTAGCCCAAGAGCGGTTACCCATCTGTCCTTTACTGTGGACACGGCTATTCGAATAGTTTTACACTCTGCAGAGGTTGCACACTTTACCCACAAGATCCGGGGAACTTCCATGTCATCCACGACCCGCGGTACCTCAAGTACCCGGGGTAAGCACCCGATCACTATCTTTCCCTAGACGACACTAACATGGAGTCCACTTGATTGGTAGTAACCCCCGTGCCCAACCTTTCACAACTTAAAATTGTGGAGCCTCGCTCCCATATTCATCACATACCACTGGCACGGGGTACCAACGGTGTGTCCGGTGCCCCATAAAAATGTTCTTGGCCGCCCTACCTGGCACGACCCCATCCCGAGAGAGAGCACCAACTCTCCCCCGTCACTAGTAATGCGGGCTCCAAGTTAGTATCGGCCTAGGCAATCAATAATGCCCTTTCCCATATAAGGGTAGAGTGGTTGCGCATGTAAGGTTGGAATAACGGTCGCAACTTAAACCAATCCATTTTAGAAAGCAACACACACACTTGCCTCGGTACACCACTTCGTCATCTAGTGGCTACCCAACTCATCATCTCCCCCGGGCATAAGTGTCACCCGATGGGGTTTTCAGAAAGTCTTTTGAAATCACTATGTCTCCATCACCATGCATATTCCCGTCCCTTTTTGCGTAGCACTACTTTAGCATCCTATCTACTCCCACCGGCATAACCCTCATAAGGAGGTAGGGTCATGCACAATGCAAGTATCAACGAGGAAGTAATAGAGGCAACCCATCAAAGTGGTTACCATCTCATCATGATTCCGATGCAACACTAATAAAGTGCTATATGACATGCATAAAAAGGGGTTTCATAGACATGGTCAAAGGGCTGCTTGCTTGGCTCAGCAAAGTCTTTTGGGTCTTTAAAGTCTTCTGGTCCAACTCCTTCGTCGGCAACGCAATCTATCGTTGCAAGTAATAACGAGAAAAATAAGGTAATAATAAAATGGAAAAACCAAGGTGCTCAGAAAATGTTAACTTATTTTTGTTAAATATTAGGATGAAAACTAAGAAGGGGAAAATTACTAGTTTTGGATTTGGAGTGGTAGAAGAGAAGAAATGGATTTTTAGAGGGGTCTAAATATATTCAAATTTGAATTTGAATATGGACAATACATATAAGTTGTTTGGACATGAGTGAAAATTCTACCATTAAACAGGTGGGATTTTTATAAGATTTTAGGAACTGGAATTGTTGCATTTGGATTAATATTTAATCCTGTGGAATTTTTGGAAAAGTGACAGAAAAAGAAAAGGAAAAAGGGCTCTGTGCCTGCTGGGCCAGAAAAGCCGCAGGGCAGCGACCCAACCGGGCCGACGCGCGCGCGCGCCAGGTTTGAACCTGACGGGCGGGGCCCAGCTGCCAGTGGGAGAGAGAGGGGGCGAGAGAGAGGTGAGGATGACAGGCGGGGCCCGCCTGTCATCTCTGACCTCGCGACTAGAGGGCCGGCGTGCTCACCGCGGCGAAGCAGGGCACGGCGGGGTGAGATGATGGCACCGTTGGACTCAGTGCAGAGTCGCCATTCAGGTCGAGGTGGTTGCGGTCGCCGGGGTGGTCTGGTTCGCCGGTGACGAGGTCTTGCGGCGGAGGAGCTTCGGGTGGTGGTCGTTCCGGTCGACTCCGGCTGCAAACGAGGCGGGGGAGAAGGGGAAATGATCAGTGGTAGGAGGCGGTTTCAGATCGGGGCAGAGGAGGAGCGGGGAAGGCCTGTACCTCGCAAACTCCAGCGAGCCGAAGCGGCGGAGCTCGACCCCGATCTCGAGCTCGGGTGCTCCTGGAGACGAACTGGGGTGCAGGGGGATGATTAGGGGAGTGAGAGAGCGAGTGGTGAGGAGAGGAGGGCTCGTGGAGGCCCTTAAATAGGCGAACGGCGGGGTGCCGTGGACCCGTGCGCCGGTGAGCTCCTGCTCGTTGCCACAGGGTTCGGGAGGAGCTGGCACCGTGTCTGGGGTGTTGCTGGGTGTGGACTACGCCGAGGGGTGCTAAGGGAGAGAGCGGGGAGGGGTCAGAGACGCCGCGCGTGTGAGCCGTGCTATTGGCGCGCTAGGGCGGCCAGCGCGCGTGCGAGCTGGGGTGAGAGGAGGGAGAAGGAACAGGGGGACCAGGGTTTAGCGTGCCGCGGATGCCGAGGCGCATCGTCGGGCGTGCTGCGGAGGCCCGAGGTGGCCGGAGGCGGTTGGAAGGGGGCGACTACAGTGTGGGAGCGCACTGTAGCGCGCTCCAGAGCGTGCGAATGGCTGGCATAGCCATTTTTTCTGCAACATGGGCGCATCCAAAGGTGTCTGGTAGCTCTAGGGGGAAGTAAAGAAGTGGGCTGTGGCCTTGGATGCCCTGGGGAGTCAGTAGGAGAGGAGAGAGGTAGAAGAAGAGGGAGGGAGGGGCTGTCCAGGGAGGTAAATGGGGGTATTTTACCCTTCAATCATTGATGCTGAGGCCAGGGAAGAGTTACTGGAGGTAGGAGAGGACTAGGAGGAGCTGTGGTAAAAAGTTGAGCTCAAGGAGAATAGTGTTAGTGGTCAAAATGGTGATTTTTTAAATGTGGCAGAAGGTGTTTGATAATGGTTTGGGTAAGAAAAAGATTTCCAATTGCCATGAGACTCCACAGGGTGAAATGACACATATAATTAGGGTCTTCCACCAATTTGGAGCTTATTTGGGAAAAGTTGCCAATGCAACGTTTGTAAACCCTAGAAATTAGCAGAAATGAACTTGTGTAGATCTAGTTGAGCAAATCACTTCCCCTTGATGCACCACTTGGTGTAGTGGCCTCATTTGGTCATGTGAACATGCTCACAAAAGTTGGGGTCAAGGAGAGAAAGTTGCTAGTACAAACTTGTTCAAATTTGATTCTGGTCAGAGAGGGTTTTGGGGCATTTTGGTGAACCAAAATGACCTTAATTGACATGAGGCTTTGCATGGTGATAACAATATGCATTTGTGACTTGCTGGATTTTCCTTGGATTTTTATGAAAATATTTTCTGTAAAAATATTTCAAATCCTTGAAATGAGTAGAAATGGTTTTGGGAGGTTTTGTCCAATATTTTGATCATGACCATGTGTTGAAACTCATATATATGGAAACTATATCTCCACTGAGTTTCCCTGATTTTTCTCAAATATTTTTAAAACAATAAAATAATGTTTCCTTATTAAAGACCATTTCTGGCCTTAAGAAAAATCTTTTAAATAAAATAGGAAAATAGCTTTTAAAATTATATTTTTGTGGTTTATGGGAATGCTATATGTAATAGGTTTCAAATATACTCTTTGAAATATTTTTCATACCCCAAATCAAGTACTTGTAGTGCAAACCTCAATTTAGGGGTTTTTGGAAAACTAATTTTTGAAAATACTATTTGGCCAAATTATTTTTGTAAGAAAATACTATATTGCACTATACACATGGCATGATCATTGGGCAGAAGTTTGGAGCAGGGAGATGAAGTACAGAAGGTGGAGTAGTTGACTTTAAAGAGCACTTGAAAAACCACACAGAGAAATCCAACTCCAAAATAAAAGCCAAATAATGCAGAAGTTTTTGTTGATCTAAATTTTAATGCTTTATTAATGCAAATGAACTGTTACAAAATGCAGGGTGTGACAGACCTACCCCCCTTACAAGAATCTCGTCCCCGAGATTCCTAAACTAGGCTTTAAAGAGATACGGAAACTCGGATCTAAGGTAGTCTTCACGTTCCCAGGTTGCTTCTGCTTCAGTGTGGTTGCTCCACTGGACCTTGTAGTACTTGATGGTGCGGCTTCGAGTGCGTCATTTAGCCTCGTCCAAAATGCAGATGGGTCTCTCGCGGTAGGTCAAATCGGGCTGAAGGTCAATAGCTTGGTGATCGACGTCCTTGTAAAGATCAGGTTTGTCTGGAACTTAGAGACACTTTCAGAGTTGTGACACATGGAATACGTTGTGCACATCGGATAGTTCAGGTGGCAGTTCCAACTGGTAAGCCACTTCTCCTCGCCGTTCAGTGATCTCGAAGGGGCCGATGTATCTTGGTGCGAGTTTTCCTTTGACATGGAAGCGCTGGGTTCCCTTGAGAGGTGTGACCCGGAGATAGACATGGTCTCCAACTCGGAAGGTCATGTCTCTCCGACGTGAGTCAGTGTAGCTCTTCTGCCTTGACTTGGCAGTCCTCAAACGCTCTCTGACAAGCTGGACTTGCTCTTCTGCTTCACGGAGGATATCGGGCCCAAAGACTAGTCCTTCTCCGGTCTCTGACCAATTGAGGGGTGTGCGACACTTGCGTCCGTACAACACCTCAAATGGTGCCATCTGGAGGCTTGACTGATAACTGTTGTTGTAGGAGAACTCGGCGAAAGGGAGGCAATCTTCCCACCTAGCTCCATATGCTAAGACACAGGCTCGGAGCATGTCTTCGAGTATCTGATTCACTCGTTCTGTCTAACCTCCGGTCTGTGGGTGGAAAGCAGTGCTGAAGGACAACTTGGTCCCCATGGCCTCTTGGAACTTCTTCCAGAACCTTGAGGTAAACTGGGTTCCTCGGTCTGACACAATCTCCTTGGGAACACCATGAATGCTTATGATTCTGTTGATGTAGAGGTTGGCTAGCTGGTTTCCCTTGTAAGTCGTTTTGACAGGAATGAAATGGGCTACTTTGGTCAAATGGTCGACTATGACCCAGATGGAGTCATGTCCCTTATTTGACCTGGGTAATCCAGTGATGAAGTCCATTCCGACTTTATCCCATTTCCATTCAGGCACCTTGAGAGGCTGTAACAATCCAGCGGGTCGCTGATGTTCAGCTTTGACCCTTTGGCATATGTCACACTTAGTGACGGAAGTGGCTATCTCTCTCTTCATGCCATGCCACCAGAATCTTTCCTTTAGGTCTTGATACATCTTGGTTCCTCTGGGGTGGATGGAATATGGGGTGTCATGAGCTTCTTGCAAGATCAAATTCTTGAGCTCAATCTTGTTGGGTACGCAAATGCGATTCCCAAACCACACAATTCCTTTCTCATCCTCTGAGAATCCTGGGGCCTTGCCTGCCTTGATCTTCCTCTTGATGCCTTCGATACTTTCGTGTCCCTTCTGAGCTTCCTTAACATCATCTATCAAGGTAGGCCTAACTTCGTGGTTGGCCAAGAATCCTGGTGCAACCAGTTCCAACCCGAAGCTTTCAAGTTCTTCATACAAGGCGGGTAGCCTGTCCTTAAGCATAGCATTCAAGGAACAAGCCTTTCTGCTTAATGCATCTGCTACCACATTAGCCTTTCCAGGGTGGTATTGAACACTAAGGTCATAATCCTTGATTAACTCTAGCCATCTTCTTTGCCTCATGTTCAATTACTTTTGAGTGAAAATATACTTTAGACTTTTGTGATCCGTGTATATCTCACACCGCTTCCCTAGGAGGTAATGTCGCCATGTCTTCAGGGCATGAACTACAGCTGCCAACTCGAGGTCATGAGTAGCATAGTTCTCTTCATGAGGCCGTAGTTGCCTCGAAAGGTAAGCTACGACTCTGCCCTCTTGCATCAGAACACCTCCCAGTCCGGTTCTCGAGCATCACAATATATCACAAATTCCTTGTGTATATCTGGTGTGGCCAAAACTGGGGCGGTGGTCAATCTCTTCTTCATCTCCTGGAAGCTTTCTTTGCACTTCGGCGTCCATTCAAACTTCTTGTCCTTCTTCAAGAGCTGAGTCATGGGTCGTGCAATGCTTGAGAATCCTTCAACGAACTTGTGGTAATATCCTGCAAGTCCGAGGAAGCTTCTGACTTCCTTCACATTCTTGGCGATTGCCATTCAGTCACGGCTTCAATCTTAGCGGGATCGACCGACAATCCTTCTTCGGTCAAAACATGACCCAATAATCCAACTTCACGCGGCCAAAATTCGCACTTGCTAAACTTGGCATACACTTGGTGCTCTCGAAGCTTGTCTAGGACCATCCTCAAGTGTTGCTCGTGCTCTTCTTCCATCTTCGAGAAGACAAGAATGTCATCAATGAAGAAAACGACAAACTTGTCCAAATATTCCATGAAGACCTTATTCATGAGATACATGAAGTAAGCTGGGGCATTGGTCAATCCAAAGGACATGACCGTGCACTCATACATGCCATATCTGGTTACAAATGCCGTCTTCGGAATATCTTGGGGTCTGATTTTCAGCTGGTAGTACCCAGATCTAAGGTCGATCTTGGAGAACACCTTGGCCCCATTGAGTTGATCAAACATATCTTCAATCTTGGGAAGTGGATACTTGTTCTTGATTGTAACTTCATTGAGGGAGCGGTAGTCAATGCACAAGCGGATGGTACCGTCCTTCTTTGCCACAAACAGAACAGGTGATCCCCAAGGGGAGGCACTAGGGAGGATAAATCCCTTCCTGAACTGCTCTTCCAGTTGCTTCTTCAACTCTGCTAACTCTTCCGATCCCATTCTATAGGGCTTCTTATAGATGGGTCCTGCTCCGGGCATGAGCTCGATGATGAACTCAATGTCTCGATCTGGAGGCACTCCTGGTAGCTCATCAGGAAAGACATCGGGGTATTCGCATACCACCAGCACTTGCTCCAATCCGACTTCAGTCAGACAGTTGACTTGGTTGGCTTGAGCAGAGGAGGGGTTGGAGGCAAATTTAACTTCGACTCCTTGGTCATTGGTTACAGTGACGGTCCGGTTGGCGCAATCTAACAAGCCTTAGTGCTTGATGAGCCAATTCATTCCTAAGATCACATCCAAGACTTGTGATCTTAAGACGATAAGGTCTGCTAGGAAGTCTACCCCATTAATGACAATTCCGACTCCTTTACATCCTATTTTGGCTCTCATCTCTGCTCCGGGGGTTTGCACCACCATAGGGTTATTCAGGGGTGTAGGGGTCATGCCACTTTTTAATGCAAACTCTTGGGTGACAAATGAATGCGTGGCTCCAGAATCAAACAAGACAGTTGCAGGTGCTGAGTTAACAAGGAACGTACCCAACACAACGTCCGGGTCTTCCTGGGCTTCTTCTGTAGTGACATGATTCACACGACCCTTGCCGTTGTTGGGCGGGTTGCGGGGAGCTTGGTTCCTTGGTGGCATTCCACGGCCTTGCCCTGGGTTCTGCGCATTAGGGCGCGGGGCATCGGGCTTCTTGTTGGGGCAATTCTTGGAGTAGTGTCCTGGCTGACCACATCCGAAGCAAGTGACTTGATTGGGGTTGCTGCTCTTGCCGGCATTGTTATTGGGGTTGTTGTAAGTTGGCTTGGGGTTGGCATACGGCTGAGGCTGATAGTTTGTGCGGGGTGCAGGGGCTCTTGGCTGCTGATAGGTTGGCTTGACCGGGGCTGGCTGCCACGGGCGAGGCTTCTGATTGCTGGAGCTACCCATGTTGATCATCTTGCGCTTACGAGTATCGTCCAAAGCACATCGCTTGTCCTCAAACATGAGTGCCTTGTTCACCAGATCAGGAAAGGTCGGGCAGTCACACACAACAAGCGAGTACTGCAGAGTCTGGTTAAGGCCTTCCATGAAGCGCTCCCTTTTGGCAGCATCAGTGCTGACATCCTCAGGAGCATACCTTGAGAGAACACTGAACTTCTGCATGTACTCCTTGGCAGTGCTACTTCCTTGCTTCAGGGCTCGGAACTCACGCTTCTTGATGGCCATGATTCCGGAAGGAATGTGGGCCTTGCGGAATTCTGCCTTGAAGTCCTTCCAAGTGATGTTTTGCTCAGGATGCATGGCCTTGAATCCATCCCACCAAGCTCTGGCAGTTCCCCTGAGACAGTGAGCAGCATATGCCACCTTCTCACGGTCCTCAGTGCATCCGACTAGTTCCAGCAGATCCTCAATGGTGCGGACCCAGTGGTCTGCATCCATGGGTTCAGCAGTCTCGATGAAGGTGGGTGGTGCATGCTTCTTGAACTCCACCAACGTGGAATGTCCATTGCCGTTTCCCGCCGGTTGGCGATTGACAGCTTGAGCAATCATCTGGAGGGCTGCAGTGTTGTCTTGGCGTTCCTCTCAGAAGGCTTGGAGAAGCTGAGCCATGTCCATGTTTGGAGGTGGTGGCGGTGGTGGAGCTTGTCCTTGGGATTGGTCCTGACTGGCTCCTGCTCCGGCTTCTTGCTGCTGGGTAGAGGTACCAGTACGTGTTACAACAGGCATCCCGTTGGAGCGGTCAAGGTCTCATGATTGGGAAAGATGGGGGAGATCAATATAGATGGGATGCCTAGTAAGGGGGTCGGTATGACACTAATTATTTTCATGCAAGGGCCAAAAGGCCAAACACATTCATTAAAATCCAAATGGGTGATGTAGTCGCTTACAAGTTCCCGTAGGAAAGCACGACGTCCATCAAACACATCAAAAGCAAACACAACACTACATGGCTTCATATGAACCATTTCAAGGAATCGACTTCGCATAGGGGTGCACGACCTATCCTACCGTAGGGGTTACTAACGGGCATATCCGGGTTGCGAATGATGCCTAAGTGGTGGAATGCTCGGTCGCGTAGTCTGGCTCTTCTGGGTGTTCCTCCTCGTCATCGGTGGCCTGACTTCCTTCATTGCTCGAAGGGGTGGGGTAGTGGAGGAGCTCAACATGGCGTTGCTTTGCCGGTGGTGTGAAGAGCTTGCGGTAATCCCTTGCGCTCATGCGGTGCTGATGTGGTGGTTCCCCATCCTTTGGGGGTCTTCCGCCTCGGTATGTGATCGCGGGCTGACCAGGGGGAGCACCTTCCTTCTTGATCCTATCCGTCTTCCCTTGTGCTTGGCGAAGAAGTGCCTTGGTCTCATGAAGTTCCTTTCGGAGCTCCATTGATTCCGAGGCCAAGTGTTGTGCCAAACTATCTGCACAAAGGCTGAAGTAGGTCTGGAATCGGAGTGGAAGTCCTTCTTCTAATGGTGGAGCTGGCGCACTGCTCTCATCCTCACCTTCCTTCCGATAAGGCAAGAAGCGGGTTGCCAACTCGTCTGCCATCTCTGGAAGAAGGTCTCGGAGGCGGGTGAGTGCCTTGAGGGTTGCCGTAGTGTTGCCATGTGGGGTCCCTCGAAGAACCAGCTTGTTGAAGAGTCATTAGCCTTCACGATCACTTCCACATGATACTCCGTCTCGGTGTCATTGATCCAATGCTCATGGTAGGTGAAAATGGGGGCTCGGTGAAACTGGCACTTCTTGAGGCTATCCTCGAGAAGCACGGGAAATCCGGTGGTCAGGAAGTCTTCGGGTATGGCAGCCATCTACAAAGGTTGAATGGGAGAGGTCAATAAGGGAAATATATCTTGCGTGGGGTAAGATTTAGAAAAGAAGAGAAGTTTAGATGGTCTCAAGCTAACTGACGTCCATGCTAACTAAGGCTTCATACAGTCAGGATGGCTCTGATACCAGCTCTATGGGGACCCCGACTCATAAGTCTTGATCACTGAATGCACGTGTACAGTGATCCCAGAGATCAATGCTCACTGAACACACAGAAGCTGAATAACAAGAGTCTTACATCCATACATACCATCTTACACAAATTATGACCATTATGGTCAAGTCTTACATAGATAAAGCCACAAGGGCTGAATATCAAATAAACTTAAGCAACGGAAATCTTCTTCGATAAGTAGAACCCATGCCATCTGCCTTAACCCTACAGGCATTCTGACTGGGAAACGTCCTAGTTCGCATGTTCGTCTCCAAAGAACTCTTCTTCGAACTCCGGTTCTTCCATGCCTGGACAATTAAATAACTAGTGGCAAGCCAATGAGTACTTTGAATGTAGTCGCAAGCAACCCATGTTTTGGCTCAAGATACAACAATGCCTGACATAGGTAAATTTTTGTAGAAAGCTAATTTTTGTTGTGTTATGACATGTTCAATAACTGGTAAACCATGCATCGCATGAATTCAAGTAACCATAGGGGTTGGTTATAGATATCAACATAAAGGGAGTGGGCTCCAACCCAACTCATTCATGTCAAGTCCTTTGACTTGACCCAAGAAGTACTTCCCACACACACTGGTTTGTAAACAAGTGGACGTAGCCCAAGAGCGGTTACCCAAGTGTCCTTGACCGTGGACATGGCTATTCGAATAGTTTTACACTCTGCAGAGGTTGCACACTTTACCCACAAGATACGGGGAACTTCCGTGTCATCCACGACCCGCGGTACCTCAAGTACCCGGGGTAAGCACCCGATCACTATCTTTCCCTAGACGACACTAACATGGAGTCCACTCGATTGGTAGTAACCCCCGTGCCCAACCTTTCACAACTTAAAATTGTGGAGCCTCGCTCCAATATTCATCACATACCACTGGCACGGGGTACCAACGGTGTGTCCGATGCCCCATAAAAATGTTCTTGGCCGCCCTACCTGGCACGACCCCGTCCCGAGAGAGAGCACCAACTCTCCCCCGTCACTAGTAATGCGGGCTCCAAGTTAGTATCGGCCTAGGCAATCAATAGTGCCCTTTCCCATATAAGGGTAGAGTGGTTGCGCATGTAAGGTTGGAATAACGGTCGCAACTTAAACCAATCCATTTTTGAAAGCAACACACACACTTGCCTCGGTACACCACTTAGTTATCAAGTGGCTACCCAACTCATCATCTCCCTCGGGCATAAGTGTCACCCGATGGGGTTTTCGAAAAGTCTTTTGAAAATACTATGTCTCCATCACCATGCATATTCCCGTCCCTTTTTGCGTAGCACTACTTTAGCATCCTATCTACTCCCACCGGCATAACCCTCATAAGGAGGTAGGGTCATGCACAATGCAAGTATGAACGAGGAAGTAATAGAGGCAACCCATCAAAGTGGTTACCATCTCATCATGATTCCGATGCAACACTAATAAAGTGCTATATGACATGCATAAAAAGGGGTTTCATAGACATGGTCAAAGGGCTGCTTGCCTGGCTTAGCAAAGTCTTCTGGGTCTTCAAAGTCTTCTGGTCCAACTCCTTCGTCGGCAACGCAATCTATCGTCGCAAGTAATAACGAGAAAAATAAGGTAATAATAAAACGGAAAAACCAAGGTGCTCAGAAAATGTCAACTTATTTTTGTTAAATATTAGGATGAAAACTAAGAAGGGGAAAATTACTAGTTTTCGATTTGGAGTGGCAGAAGAGAAGAAATGGATTTTTAGAGGGGTCTAAATATATTCAAATTTGAATTTGAATATGGACAGTACATAAAAGTTGTTTGGACATGAGTGAAAATTATACCATTAAACAGGTGGGATTTTTATAAGATTTTAGGAACTGGAATTGTTGCATTTGGATTAATATTTAATCCTGTGGACTTTTTGGAAAAGTGACAGAAAAAGAAAAGGAAAAAGGGCTCTGTGCGTGCTGGGCCAGAAAAGCCGCAGGGCAGCGGCCCAACCGGGCCGACGCGCGCGCGTGCGCCAGGTTTGAACCTGACGGGCGGGGCCCAGCTGCCAGTGGGAGAGAGAGGGGGCGAGAGAGAGGTGAGGATGACAGGCAGGGCCCGCCTGCCATCTCTGACCTCGTGACCAGAGGGCCGGCGTGCTCATCGGTGGCGAAGTAGGGCGCGACGGGGTGAGATGATGGCACCGTTGGACTCAATGCAGAGTCGCCGTTCAGGTGGAGGTGGTTGCGGTCGTCGGGGTGGCTTGGTTCGCCGGCGATGAGGTCTTGCGGCGGAGGAGCTTCGGGTGGTGGTTGTTCCGGTCGACTCCGGCTGCAAACGAGGCGGGGAGAGAGGGGAAATGATCAGTGGGAGGAGGCGGTTTCAGATCGGTGCAGAGGAGGAGCGGGGAAGGCCTATACCTCGCAAACTCCGGTGAGCCGAAGCGGCGGAGCCCGAGCCCGATCTCGAGCTCGGGTGCTCCTGGAGACGAACTGGGGTGCAGGGGGATGATTAGGGGAGTGGGAGAGCGAGTGGTGAGGAGAGGAGGGCTCGGGGAGGCCCTTAAATAGGCGAATGGCGGGGTGCCGTGGACCCGTGCGCCGGCGAGCTCCTGCTTGTTGCCACAGGGCTCGGGAGGAGCTGGCACCGTGTCTGGGGTGTTGCTGACTATGGACTACGCCGAGGGGAGCTAAGGGAGAGAGTGGGGAGGGGTCAGAGACGCCGCGCGTGTGAGCCGTGCTATTGGTGCGCTCGGGCGGCCAGCGCGCGTGCGAGCTGGGGTGAGAGGAGGGAGAAGGAAGAGGGGGACCAGGGTTTAGCGTGCCGCGGACGCCGAGGCGCATTGTCGGGCGTGCTGGGGAGGCTCGAGGTGGCCGGAGGCGGTTGGAAGGGGGTGGCTACAGTGCGGGTGCGCACTGTAGCGCGCTCCAGAGCGTGCAAATGGCCGGCATAGCCATTTTTTATGCAACATGGGCGCGTCCAAAGGTGTCTGGTAGCTCTAGGGGGAAGTAAAGAAGTGGGTTGTGGCCTTGGATGCCCTGGGGAGTCAGTAGGAGAGGAGAGAGGTAGAAGAAGAGGGAGAGAGGGGCTGTCCAGGGAGGTAAATGGGGGTATTTTACCCTTCAATCATTGAGCTGAGGCCAGGGAAGAGTTACTGGAGGTAGGAGAGGACTAGGAGGAGCTGTGGTAAAAAGTTGAGCTCAAGGAGAATAGTGTTAGTGGTCAAAATGGTGATTTTTTAAAAGTGGCAGAAGGTGTTTGATAATGGTTTGGGTAAGAAAAAGATTTCCAATTGCCATGAGACTCCACAGGGTGAAATGACACATATAATTAGGATCTTCCACCAATTTGGAGCTTATTTGGCAAAAGTTGCCAATGCAACTTTTGTAAACCCTAGAAATTAGCAGAAATGAACTTATGTAGATCTAGTTGAGCAAATCACTTCCCCTTGATGCACCACTTGGTGTAGTGGCCTGATTTGGTCATGTGAACATGCTCACAAAGTTGGGGTCAAGGAGAGAAAGTTGGTAGTACAAACTTGTTCAAATTTGATTCTGGTCAGAGAGGGTTTTGGGGCATTTTGGTGAACCAAAATGACCTTAATTGACATGAGGATTTGCATGGTGATAACAATATGCATTTGTGACTTGCTGGATTTTCCTTGGATTTTTTTGAAAATATTTTCTGTAGAAATATTTCAAATCCTTGAAATGGGCAGAAATGGTTTTGGGAGGTTTTGTCCAATATTTTGATCATGACCATGTGTTGAAACTCATATATATGGAAACTATATGTCCACTGAGTTTCCCTGATTTTTCTCAAATATTTTTAAACAATAAAATAATTTTTCCCTATTAAAGACCATTTCCGGCCTTAAGAAAAAGCTTTTAAATAAAATAGGAAAATAGCTTTTAAAATTATATTTTTGTGGTTTATGGGAATGCTATATGTAATAGGTTTCAAATATACTCTTTGAAATATTTTTCATACCCCAAATCAAGTACTTGTAGTGCAAACCTCAATTCAGGGGTTTTTGGAAAACTAAATTTTGAAAATACTATTTGGCCAAATTATTTTTGTAAGAAAATACTATATTGCACTATACACATGGCATGATCATTGGGCAGAAGTTTGGAGCAGGGAGATGAAGTACAGAAGGTGGAGTAGTTGACTTTAAAGAGCACTTGAAAAACCACACAGAGAAATCCAACTCCAAAATAAAAGCCAAATAATGCAGAAGTTTTTGTTGATCTAAATTTTAATGTTTATTAATGCAAATGAAAAGTTACAAAATTCAGGGTGTGACAACTCCTCATCCCTACCTTGGTTAGAGAGATTATCATATTGTTTGGAATATATGTCCTTTAGTACTACTCCCTCCTTTCCAGTTTATGGCTCAATTTCCTTGGAATAGTATATAGGAGTAGTACTACTATAGCAATTTCCTTGGAGTCCGTGGTGCATCAAGCTACCCTAGGCTACGTTACTACTCCCTCCTTTCTAGTTTATGGCTCAATTTCAAAATCTCTCCAACCAAGGTAGACGGTGAGTGGTGGAATTAATTTTGTAGTTTGCACAAGTAATGTATGCTCGTTTTTCTCAAGAAAAAGTTATGTTTACCGAGGCATTAATTAGAACGAATGCATGCATGACCACTAAATTTCCATGAACTTCTACATGCATTGGTGAGTTTTCTCTTTACAATGCTTGCATCGGGTGACTTAACGCACCTCGAAATCCAACATGTGATGGTACTACTACTACTAGTAGAATTGAGACTTATACAACGGGAAAACGAATTTTTTTAGACGACCCCTATAAACTGGAAAGGAGGGAGTAGTAAGTAGTATACTACCTCCATATTGGTTTGTACTCCGTAAAATCAGATTTTGCCAAAACTAAGTCGCTCGACCTTTATTTGCTTATTTCCCTTCCTGCCTCGTTGCCTCGAACAGACTATGCCAAACTCCCCTACCTGCCGCGCGGGAAAAGACCCGCCCTCGCCTTTTTTAGTCCGGGTTTGTATCGATGGGTCACGCGAAGCAGCAAAAACCAAGCCGTGTCTTGTACTCCTCTATTGACGCTCACTTTCATGAATTCTGTACTTCCTCTCGCCGACATGTGGGACATATAGCAACCGGGTCGACGTGTCATGAACCAACTAACAGAACAGCAGGGGGGACGCACCCCAGTCATACCGCTCCAGTAGTAGTAATGAGCAATAAGACGTCAAATCACAATGCCGCACCTTCCCAGACGGACGAAGCAACCATTATTTCACACTTCGCTTCCCCATCATCTCCTTCAAGAAAACCACATAGTATTGCTTCTGCCATTGTTCTGCCTCAAGAGGGACACACGCATCACCTTGGTACATTATGACACGTGGGACCGCATGACAGGCCATGCCCCCCCGCCCATCACTCGGTAAAATCACCTCATTTTTACTACTTCCTCCGTATCGGTTTACAGGGCATGCATGTCATTCTAGGTTGAGAATTTAACTGGCTATATATGTGATGAACAATATATATGTTTTGAAACTACATCCGCTTAAGAATCGAATGATATACTTTTTGTGACATAGTAACTCGTATTTAGTTAGTCAAATGGATGACCGAGAACTACGTGCGCGCCCTATAAACCGAGACAGAGAGGGTAGTATAGTACGTATCTTTTTAGATCAATATAGTCGGGATTCACCGAGGAGCAAAACCAAGTGGTAGGCTGCTCCTGTCGTGTTGGCATAGCAACTCAAGCAGGGTCAGTCCACACATGAAATTGTGACACTTAACAGGACCCCTTTGGCCGACATGTGGCTCATCCACCGTCTTGTTCCATGTGTGATGCACCAAATTACAGTTCGGAGCAGCGGTTGGACTTGGAGGCACCCCGGTTGTAGCGCCGCAGTAGTAGTAAATGAGCGATGAGGGGTCAAATCACAAAGCCCCACCTTTCCCGCATTAAGATGGACAGACAAAGCAACCATCATTTCACTCTAGGGCGCAAGAGCATAAAGAAAAGAGAAAACCAATGATGCATGCAGCAGCTACCTAGGGCACCCTAGCGTAGGGGCCTCCACTAAAAATCCTTTTTTGAAAGCGCCGCCACTACAAATCCGCTTCTCCCTCGTCCTCTTGAAGAAAACCGATGATGCGTGCGGCGGTAGGGTTTGTAGGAGTACTACGGCAAGCGGGGCCACGTCGTAGTAAACGGGAGAGGGATTGAGTTCGAGTCGACGCCTTAATATGTGTGGGCTGCTTGGTTTTACGGGAACGAGGAAGCATTTTGGGTTCGGGGACCAGTGGAGATATACGTACAAAAAATTGTGGACGTAGGTTCGACCAAAAGGCAATGATGCATGGGCCCTGCATTTTGATATACCCGCGGTCGCGTGAAATTTGCTACTCTACTCAAAAATAGTAAGGTACATGCATTGAACGCATGAGATTTGGAAACCAAATTATGAATAAATACACACTATAGCATGTAAAGCTTTGAGTCATATATGCATGATGTAGATGTTCATTTAGTACTTATAGTTAATCTCATTCAAAATCAATTAGTTTTATAAAAAGGTTAAGATTCATGGGATTGTGCATTTTAAAGCATAAAGTAAAAACAAATAATGGTAATTCATTTAGAAAAAAATTGGGCAATTATGATACGGAAGATTCTAGAACAAAGGAGAAGTGCTTGTGTTTTGGGAAAGCATGCACGACCCACATCTCTTTTTGGTTGATATGTCACGAAACAAGAAATGCAGAGGGAGTTAATGTACCATCCCAAAGTGTTTTGGGATTATTTGGTTTTCGGAAGATGACTTACACACCTAGATGGAGGGAGTACAAAGAGAAAAATGAATTGCAGTTAAAAGAATGGCATTTCTAACAAAAATGTGAATTTGAACTACATATGTGTGCACGTGACCAGCACATACATTGTCAATGCAAAATTTAATGCAAGAAATAACTTCTGAGTAACATGCACAATTTGATGATGTGGTGCTTGCATGCATAGAGTAGAAAAAACAATGTGATTTATGACTTGCATGCATGACGTGTTCTTGTGCCATAGTTGCATGTCTAGGGAAAAAAGCTACTAGTGGGTTGTACTAGCTATTTAGGAATAGAAGATGTATACATGGAAGTTGTAGGGAAAGAGATGACATGTATCTCAATTCCCATGAGTAGGGATTGGAAAAGAGATGTCATTTGGTTCACATCATAGGAACTTCTCTATTGAATCTAGAGATGACATGTATCTCAATTCCTATGAGGAGGGATTAGAAAAGAGATGTCATTTGGTTCACATCATAGGAACTTTTCTATTGAATATACACTAATGTTTATTTTCCTTTGAAATTATGGGAGTACAGGAATCCATTCATATGAACCAAGTGGATATAAAGCTATAAAAATGATACCATGTTTATTTCCTTTGAAATGTGGAGTATATGAATCTATTCCTATGAACCAATTGGCTCTAAAGGAAAAAATCATATCATATAGAGTTCCTATGATATTCCTCCACACCAAAGGATGGTTGAAATTGTTGTAGGTGATATGGCGGTCTTTCTTTGTAGATTCCTCCTCCATCTTTATAGTTACCTCTCGAAGATGAATGAAATGATATATACTGGGTACTCTATATGTGCATTTTGGTACACGAAAACTCGTTAAAAGTTTGCGAGGTTCGAATTTTCAATAAAGCTATATGGACTGCATTTTGGAACGGAGGGAGGAGCATACGACACTTGCTAACACTCACGTGGAAGATTTTTGTGTAGCAGAAGTGGCTGCTCTGTTAAATGACATGGCAAAACTGACACCGTCGGATGCCGATCTAACGGTTCTTACGGCGTTCGTCAGGAAACTGCTTGTGGCGAACATTTGTCGGATAATGATTTATGGACACATGCATTGCATTGATACGTGCCCCCCTCTCTCACGCACACACGCACCCTCATGAGTCAGGACTCTCCCGAGTCCTCTCGCACCCACCGTCTATCTGCAGGTTGACGTCACACACATATGTGCTCTTCACACCCTACACTCAGAACTTCTAAAAAACAAAAGATGTCGCTCACCTTTTATTTTAGCTCACACGTCACACACTTATACTATTACTCTTGTGGCGAACGTTCTTTGGGCATAGTATATTGTACTCTCACGAAAAGCGGTGCACGCACGCACTAGTTCTCTCACACCCACTCGCGAGTACACATAGGAGCGCATTTTTTGAAGCTGGTACAACAAAATCACTCCATTATATATACAAGCAGGAGCCTTAGCGCTTGCTTTACTAGGGCTCCTCTATTTCACTCTCTCATGCTCTCTAGATCTAAGAAAGACATAGGTGGCCACGCTCTCTCTCTCTCTCTCTCTCTCTCTCTACTCACGGCTGGTCACAAATCTGGCCGGACCACCTCGACCGGGGCAGGGGTGTAGGTGCATTGTTCACACTGTCGTTGGCGGTGAGGGAGGAGACCAACGGCTACCCGCGCGTCCCGATTGGCGGCCGCGCCGGCTCGGGAGGGCCTCCGACCCCTTCTTCCTCCCTGCGGTATTGTGGCCAAGATGCAGCCTCCCGATGCCGTCCTTGCCACATGCGACGACGCTTAGATATATATTCCTTCGAAACCTGCCTTGCTCTACTGCCCCAGCTCCCCACATGGCTGCGTGTGGATATTTTTCTACTTCCGTCGGCTGTTCCAAAGCCACCTAGACTTTTACTATTATTAGAGGTAAAGCTAGTTCATACAGTCGAATCTAAGAGTTGGTTCAAACAGGGAAGAAAGTGGGAAAGCTGTAGCATGAATCTAGGACTTGGTTCTAAGAGGAAACTGGGGAAAGTAGTAGATACTAGCTACCCAACCGGTCTATTGGTTGAAAAGTCGAAGAAATCATGGTGAATGGCGAAGGGTGGGGGGAAGTGGACCCGTCTCTTGGTTGAAAAAGGAAAGAAAGTGAGGGGTGTTGGGGGACAACGCAAATGAGAATGAGCAGGTCTAGATTTCCTGTGCTCACATAGGAAAATGTCGCCGAGGAGATAAAAATGGGTGAAATGAAGACATGCTGTCTGAGTGTTTGCCGCTCTCAGCAACCATATCCGCCTCACCACTTTATGCCCCTGCTGTCCCTACGCCCATATCGCTACCGTTAATGTAAAATCACATGAAGCATTAAGCAATGCCACCTAATGTCACTATAAGTAATGGTCTAGTGCCGTTGATAAATTGAAGAAATGCCACCACCATTTTATGAAGTGCTTCTGTCTTGCTTTATTTCCCATGAATTGTGTTTTTGCAGTTACACTTAAATCTCACACCGCTAACATTGCTTCATCCGAGTGGAACTGCACAAATTTGATTGCACATTTACTGACCATGTGCTACTCTCATGAAAGTAATACTAATGCAATTGTTCTGCATGTTAATCTAGTGGTAGTGTTGATGTGATGTGATGCTACTTACATAAGGGCACTTTCATACTGTCAATCTAGTGCCAATTATAACACAATAGATGCTGCTGTTAATCATACGCCACTGCAAATATCTGTCACTATTTAAATAGCCGTATTTCGTATTTGCGCAAATAGGGATGTATGTCTCCATATCGTTTCTATCTGCGCAATCAAAAGTACACACCTCAGTTTTAGTACAACTGCACAAAATGAGATGGCTATTCCTAGCTGCCGTCCTCTAACCACCAGTGTTCTAGGTATTCCTACATTGGTTCTAACTAGGTAGAATGACCAACACAATCTAAAAGAAGCTGATTCATACGTTTTACTTCCTGATTGCAGTGCAGGGACGAGCGAAACAACTGCATCCTAGTCCGGAATGCACTTTCTTCCAATTCATCCATGGACCGAGGACTTGCTGGCACGGCTGCATGGAGGTTTTTGGGACATGTGCACGGACAAGAGGCATTGTGGTGTGCTTATTTCTGCAAATAGCGGTGCTTAAATTTAGTGGAGTGCACAAGAATTTTAGCTGGTCAGTACACTACATGGTTCAGTTCAGCATTCCAGCTGAGAACACAATTATAATTGGTTATTTTGGAATGAGAGAACCTAACCCTGGATGGTGGCAACAAGAAAAAACCAGAGTGAACTCCAGGAAATTTAAGCCTGCCGGGAGGCCCTTTGCTCAGAGAAGCCTTGCTTGTTTTTTCCTGATTTGTAAACCTTCTCACAACTTTGTCTTTTGTTGTGAACTTGTATATGTTTGTTATGTTCTATGAATCATTGAGATGTATAAAATTTCTTAACTTATGCTTTTCAAGTTTTTTATGAAGCCGAGTTTAATGTGAGTGTTCCTCATGAACGCTGGAGCGTGTGAACGTTTGGAATTTACATTGTGGCCTAAGTGAACTGCATGAACCACTGTAACAAAATACGGAGTTGCTTATATGTCAGACAGCAGATTATTGATTGTTAGCTGGTCGATAGCCTAGTGTTGAAGCGAGCTGAGCCAATGTGCCATGTTTTGCACAACTGCTTACAAGTGGGATAGTACCAACAGTGTTTACACGTACTTATGTATACGTTGGAGCACATTTCTCGAACGAGTACTCTAGTTCATCAAACACACACTACTCGTATGATAAACCGTGAGAACTTATGTCCTACCATGCCATATTCATGAAAAAACTAGTGAGGACGCATTTGTTTCGGCAACAATTATGATGGTTCTCACATGATTCACGGTGTCGGGGGACTAATCCACGAACACCTATGGGACTGGTGGACCGAGTCCCTTTCGGTTCGGCAGGGGCGAGGGTCGCACGAAGAGCGGATCGAGGCGAAGCACACGAGCGGTTTACCCAGGTTCGGGCCGCACGGATGCGTGAAACCCTACTCCTGCTTTGTGGTTTGTATTGAGTTCTTGCTCGGGAGCGCGGAGTGCTACAGTACCACCCAACAGCTAACGAGACCGAGCGTGAATGTTCTCTTCCTCCCCCTCTACGTTGCGCATGGGCCTCCTTTCATATGCTCAAGGGGTCACCGACAGGTGGCAACGGAGACAAAGGGTAAAAATGGAAAGGTGCTGCGGTAGGTACAGCTACCTGCTACAGTGTATCATACCTAACCCCAACGGCAGGGGACAAGGGCATTAAATGCCCGTCTGCGTCGCCTAAACAGTGCAAAAGAGACCGTCAGGGACGCCACCGCTTGCCATGATGGCAATCTTGTCAGCGCCGCTTGCCACCGCGCACCGCTGGCTGCACAGCCTCCCGCCACGTACGCCTGGAAGGGTCCCAGAGCGACACGTTGGTGGATGTGCTGGAGCACAGGCACAGAGTGGTGGCTTTCCGCGGCAAGCGCCTTGCCGCGGTCGTTGTCTTGTCGCGTCCGGGAGCTTGTCGCTCACCGGGCCTTGCCGGGACGCGTGGCGCGTCGCGGCAAGTTCCTTGAGATGCCTTGGGTGGCCTTCTCGGCAAGCTCCTCTTGCCGGGGTCTTGTCTCCTTAAGCGCCTTGCCTTGGTTGGCCTTCCCGGCAAGCTCCTCTTGCCGGGGTCTTGTCTCCTTGTCTTAGATACTTTGTTCTTGAATGGCTCCAAAGGAATCACAGAGGACCTTGGCGGTCACCCGGCAAGCCTTGCCGCGGGATGCTGCGACTGCCCGTGCACAAGTTCGGGATACTAGGGTACCCCTACTCTAGTACACCGACAGGAGCCCCCGGGCCTGGGCCATACACAGTGCCGAGCGCTGTTGGGCCAGGCCCAAAATAGGGCACGGGCACGCGCGGCCTGGGTTACGCCGTATCTCTCCGTATCCACCGCGCCCTCCCCGAACGGCACGCGTTGAATGCGGCGTCGTGGGAGAGATCGTGGGTGGTTTCTTTATTCGGAAATGCGGAACGTCCGTCGCTCCCTCTTTATAAGCAGGGGAAACAGGGGTAGTTCGCCCATTTGCCGGTTGCTGCTTCAATCTCGGAAATCTCCGCCGCTCCCTTGTCTTCCCAAATCTGAAAGAGAGCGGCGCCCCGCCCCCCATCGCCACCAGCACCACCAACGCCGTCGACCTCCTCCACCACTTCCGCCATGGCTCCGAGAGCCGACACGGGGAAGGTTGTGAAGTCGACCGAGGCGCAGCGGCTTGCGGCGCTGCGAAAGGAGCGGGCAGTCTCCCCCCCCCCAAGCTCGCCGCGAGGGAGCTCAGGGAGAACTACTACCTCTTCTGGTCGATGGAGACGCAAGTGCATCCGCGCACGAAGGTGCTTCCGGCCACCGCTTGGAAGACGGCTCCAAACGGATATCCTTTCTTCGCCTTGTTCTTCTACTGCGGGCTCTGCCCGCCCTTCTCTGAGTTCTTCTGCGACATTATGAACACCTACGGGTTCCACCTCCTTGATTTCACCCCCAATGCTGTTCTGACCATGGCAGTTTTCGCACATCTCTGCGAAAACTTCGTCGGAGTCCATCCCAATGTAGCCCTTTTTCGCCACTTCTTTATGCCCCGAGTAGAGAGAGGAGAGCCTTTATCCGGCGGAATCGCCTGAATCTCGAGGGCCGGCAAGAAGGACACTTATCTGGAGGGAGAGTTCCGCGGCAAGTGGGAGGAATGGAGAGCAGACTGGTGCTGGATTGACGAGGAGAACCCGCAGCCGTTTACCGCCCGGCGCCAAACCCCAGTAGCACGCGGCAGCGATTGGAGTGACGTGGCCCCGGAAGACGATAGGCTGAAGATTGCCGTCACCCGGATCCTACGCCTCAGGCTTGCCGGGCTCACTGTAGGCGCTGTTGGCGCAGATTTTCTTCGTCGCCGCATCGCCCCCCTGCAGGAACGGGGGAGACCCGCCTGGGAATTCAAGAATGCGGCGGACATCATGAGGCTGCGTCCGGGCCTCAACTTCAACTTCACTGTTCTGGAGCTTAACGCGATGCTCCAGGAGCTGTTCAAGTACGACCCTCAACATCCCGAAGTGTTCAGGTTGCCGGAGGGTGTCGTTCCGCTGTGCAACAACTCCTCGCTCGACCGCATCCGCGCAATGATGCCGCTGTGCGATTCGCATGGAATTGTCCCAACTTGGCAAGAGCCTGCAGACGATGTCGTGCAGCAGTTTTTTGACGGCTTGGTAGAAGTGCCGGTCTGCTCCGATGAAAAGGATAGGCTCACCCGCGACACCATTGATGCGGAGATGACACGCATCGCCACCAGGCTGGAAGAGGCGGCGGCAGCCGCAGCCGCGGGCGAATTTGGATTCACCGTAGAGGAGGCAGATGCAGCAGAGGCGGCAAGCCGTGCCGAGCGAGGGGAGCCCGCCGGCGAGAAAGAGCTTGCCGGGCATAACACCGAGTCGAGCGAGCCCGCCAAGGGTACGAGCGGCTCGCTGGAGATCAACTCCTCTTCCTCCTCATCTTCAGGCAGCTCGCCGCAAGCAGAGCCTCCATCCCCACCAAGAAGGCGTCTCCGCAAGGCCGGGGACGTAGCGGGGCGGCAGGCAAGTGAACAGTCGCCGCGCCGCATGATGCGCTCCACCGTGGCAAGCATTGTTGCTGCGGGGGCACCTCATGCTGCGGCGGCAACTGGAGCGGGGTCGTCTCAGGCCACCGCCACTGTTCCCGCCAAGCGGCCAAGGGAAACTACTCCTCCTCCTCCTCGCGCCGGACGTGAGCCGGACTTTGACTTCTCCGCGTTCAGCTCCGACGAGGAAGAAGAAGAGTAAGATTCTCTTGTTGTACTTGTAGTTCTTCAATCCTTGCTGTTTTGTCTTGTATCTCATTTGCTTACTCTGAACTTGTTCCTTTTTAGGACTCTGGCCCAGAGAGCAGCAAAGAGAGCCAAGGTCCCGGTGATTGTCATCAAGGACGAACCTACTGCGACAGCAGGGGGTGCGCCCAAGACAACCTTGCCGGACCCGGCAACTTTTCTCCAGAGCAGCCCCCAGCGTAAGTATATGGTTCGCTTTCCACTGTGAGGTGCGCATGGATACTCTGTCTTTGCTGATATCTGACTATTGGTTTGTGTAGGAGCAGAGCAGCCCCACCAGGAGCCAAGGGAGAGTTCTCCGGCAAGGGACAACACCAGCGGCCCCCCGACGGCGGAGACCACGACTGCAGAACCCGGTACAGGTAATCCTTTCGCTTCAAAACTTCCCTTGGGTTCTTCTTCTTTTGATCTTCTTTTTGTTAGATATTTGCTTGACTCTTCTCCCTTTTCCGGCCGTCAGACCCATCTTCTGCGGAGCTGATGGAGACCGAGGTTGCCGCCGACGACGCCGCTGCCACCGGGGGAGCAGCCGGTGCTGACGATCCCGCCGGCGCAAAGGCCTCCAAAGCTGCCGCCGTAGCAGCTGGCGAGGGGTCTGGCGATCGTACTGACGGCCCTGAGGCCGCAGGAGCGCCAGGCGCTACGTCGACCGCCGACCCGTCCGCCGCTGCCGCAGTGCCGGGCTCCGAAGAGCCCCCGCCAGGCATCTACTTGATGGCCGGCGATGGCGTCTTCATCAACCTCCCCTGGGCGTCGAGCTCGAGGGCGCCGGTTGAAGGGGAGAGCTTCGACGGAGAGGTGCTCGCCTCCGCTGGGCTGACGCTGGTTGACGCGCCGAGCAGCAGCGGCGGCGAGCCTGAGGAGGAGCGGCTGCTGCGGAAGCTGTTGTTGCTCTACCGCGCGCGGCAAGCCAAGCTGGAATCCCGCGAGGCGCTTGTCGCGAAGGCGGGAGCGGACATCGAGAAGCACGCGAAGGAGCTCCGGAGTCTCAACCAGGAAGCTCTCCGGTCCCTGGCAGAGGAGCGGGAGCAACTTGCCGAAGCGCAGAAGGCCTTCTTCCTCGAGAAGGCCGAAGTTGAAGAGCAACAGCGGCTTGCCGCTGAAAAGCTGTCTACGCAGGAGGGCGAGCTGGCGCAGCGGAAAGTCAACCTTGACGCCCACGAGGAGGAGCCTGCCGCGCATGAGCAACAATTCGGCGGAGCCCTTAAGCAAGGAGAGGATGCTGCCGCAGTTGCCGAGGCCGCCAAGAAGGAGCTGGAGACGAAGGTGGCGCAGCTGGAGGCCGATCTAGCCGAGAAGGGCAAAGAGCTTAGCGCCACCAAGGACTCCAACGCGGATCTTGAGTTGAAGCTGACCGCTTTGACCAAGACGCTGGACGGTGCCAAGGAGCAGGAGGTGGCCTTGAAGGAGGAGATCAAGGCTGACAAGGCGCTGCTGGAGAGTGCTGCCGCCGCCCAGAATGCTTTCAGGGAGAATGTGGAGCACTGGACGGAAAGTCTCGTGAGTGCTGCCGCAGATGTTGACAGGGAGCTGGCGCAGCTGGGGGTGGAGGATCTCGGGTATCCCTCTGATGAGAACCTCCAACCCAGCGCCAAGCTCACCTTGTTCTTCAAAGGCGTGGCGACGGCCCTCCAGCGACTCCGGGAGAGGATCCCAAGGCAGCTGGCCGACGAGTCGCGCAAGATATGCGCGGGAGCTCTTCAAAAAGTGTTGGTGAAGGTGGCCTTCCGCAATCCGGGCCTCAACCTCACCAACGTCCTCAAGATCCTGCCGCCGGATGCTGATCTAGAGGCGCTCAAGACCCTTGTCGCACCCATTGTGGACAAGGTGAGCGGGATCAAGAGGATCGAGGGCGATCGCGTAGACTAGGCCGCCCGTTTTCTTCTTTTCTTGTCGCTGCCGGTCATGTTATGAGAACAATCTGTTAGAGCCGCGACAAGCTATCTTGTAATATAAATCTATTCTGGGTAATGATTGCAATGTTATTCCCTTTACTTGATTCTTCCCTTTGTATGTTTTCGCCCTACGCTTTTAGGGAACTTGTCGGTGCAGGCACCTTAGCCGCGAGCGCTGAGTGCGGGACGTTAGCAGCCTGCTGGTGGTGCTGCTACGGACAAGAAACCTTGTCGCAACTAGTCGCAGCTCACTTAAGTTGTTGAGCGGACTCGAAACAAAGTAAGGGCGCAACTAGCTACGAGTCGGTTCCTCCGCGCACAGGTTTTCCATACAAAGTGCGGTCGTTCAAGGGAGATAACTTAAAAATTTAAAAAATCTGATTGCTCAAACTTTGGCAACTTAGCTTTTCTGTTGTTTGCTTCCCGGTAAGGCGAAACTTTCTTGAACGACGCCTGGTCCATACCATCGTCTTCTCCTTTCCCCCCCGGCAAACTTGTGGGCGAGGGGAACCTTCCTTTCCTTGAGAAAAAAGAAAGAAGAGAAAATAAAGATATGGAGCCTTACGGCTCGTTATTGCTTACCGGGGAGTAGGTGCTGCACAAAGTGTCAGATCACATATGCAAAAAATATAAAGCGTGAAATTGACAAAATGTGCGGAGCACGTGAGCTTTACTTATGCACGGGGTCTGCGCCCGGCTTTGTACAAAGGATTACATGCAACAGCGGCAAGACTTGTACAAAAGGTGGTTGCCGGAACCGGTTCCGGCAACCGCGCCTTACGGGTAAAACTTACGAAGATGCTCAATGTTCCAGGAATTGCTCACCGGAATGCTATCTTCGGTATCAAGGCGGACAGCGCCAGGCCTAGTGACTCGTTTCACCCGGTAAGGGCCTTCCCACTTCGGCGTCAACTTGTTGGAATTCTTGGCGGACTGAACACGCCGAAGAACAAGGTCGCCTTCCTCGAGACTTCTAGCGTTAACTTTGCGGCTATGGTAGCGGCGCAAAGCTTGCTGGTAGCGAGCAGCTCGCACAGCAGCCTGAAGACGGTCTTGCTCAAGGAGCAGCGCGTCATCTTGTCGCAGCTGCTCTTGCTCGAGCTCATTATAAGCGAGCACTCGAGGTGACCCGTATACGAGTTCCGTGGGGAGAACTGCCTCTGCTCCATAGACTAGAGCGAAAGGTGTCTGGCCAGTGGCTCGATTTGGCGTCGTCCTGATCGACCAAAGAACCACCGGTAGGTCCTCGATCCAGTTTCTTCGGCACTTGTGCAGCCTGTCGAAAGTCCTGGTCTTGAGCCCACGCAGCACTTCAGCATTTGCCCTCTCCGCTTGACCGTTGCTTCTCGGGTGAGCAACAGAAGCGAAGCAGACCTTGGCGCCAAGATCTTGGACGTACTGCATGAAGGTGCGGCTCGTGAATTGCGTAGCGTTGTCGGTGATTATCCTGTTAGGGATCCCGAAGCGGTAAACAATCGACCTGAAGAACTTGACTGCTGACTGTGCTGTCACCTTCCTCACTGGTTCCACTTCCGGCCACTTTGTGAACTTGTTGATTGCAACATACAAGTACTCAAAGCCCCCGACTGCTCGGGGAAAGGGGCCGAGGATGTCGAGCCCCCAGACCGAAAATGGCCAGGATAAAGGGATCGTCTGGAGAGCTTGAGCTGGTTGGTGTATCTGCTTGGAATGGAACTGGCACGCTTCACACTTGGTTACTTGTGCAGTTGCATCCTGGAGGGCTGTCGGCCAAAAGAAACCTTGCCGGAATGCTTTGCCGGCAAGTGCTCTTGCGCCAATGTGGTGTCCACATATGCCTCCATGTATCTCTGCCAACAGCTTTTATCCGTATTCCCGGTGAATACACTTCAATTTCACACCATTGAGTCTTCTTCTGTACAGTGTCTTGTCGACAAACTGGTACATACTTGACTGCCGGGCTACTCTTTCCGCTTCTTCTTGCTCTTCGGGAAGTTCTCCTGTCTGAAGGAAACGGACAATCTGCTGTCCCCATGCTGGAGCTTGTGGCTCGACAACAAGGACTAAAGGCAAATCTGCTGCTGCGGGAACATCCTCTTCTACGGCGAGAACCTGCGGCTCTGCCGGAGCTTGACGTTCCCCGGCAAGCTTGCCGGAGAAAAACTTGTCGGGAGCTTCTGCTTCAACGGAACAAACCCTAGGGCTTGCCGGAGCAGACTGCTCCTCAACGCTCTTGGCGTTGATCTTGGAGACCTTCTTGGCGGCGGCTTCGGGGAGCTCTGCCGGCAAATAGTCACCAGAAATCAACTTCCTCTTCTTGCTCTGTCCAGTTGATGGCGTTACAGACGGTTGAGTCAGCTTGAGCACAAAGATCCCTGGTTCCACAGGTAACTTAAGTGCGGCGCACTTTGATAGGCCATCGGCAATGGCGTTCTGAGCTCTTGGAACATGCTCCATCTGTAGGCCGTCAAAGTGCTCTTCTAGCTTTCTCACTTCGTCGACGTAGGCTTCCATCAACGGACTCTGATAGTTCTTGTTCACTTGGCAGACGACAAGCTGTGAGTCACCCCTGACAATGAGCTTCTTGATCCCAAGGTCTGTCGCGATCCTGAGACCGGCAAGCAAGCCTTCATACTCTGCAGTATTGTTTGTTGCTTGCTCCTTGGGAAAGTGCATCTGGACTACGTACTTGAGGTGCTCTCCGGTGGGTGCGACAAGCAGCACGCCAGTGCCGGCGCCTCGTAGCGAAAAGGTACCATCAAAGTACACCAGCCACTCTTTGCTTGCTTCCTTGACGGGGATGCTCGTTTCTAGAGTTTCTTCATCTGGTGTTGGCGTCCATTCTGCTATGAATTCTGCCAATGCTCTGCTTTGGATAGTTGAAGTACTCTCAAACTTGAGGCCAAAGCTTGACAGTTCCAGTGCCCACTCAACAATCCTGCCTGTCGCTTCTGGATTCTGTAGTATCCTCTTCAGCGGAAAACGAGTGACAACTGTGATCTCATGTGCTTGGAAGTAATGGCGCAGCTTTCTCGAGGCCATGAGAAGGCCGAAAAGCAATTTCTGCACGCCAGAGTACCTTGACCTAGCCCCCTGCAGAAGGGAACTGACAAAGTAAACTGGGCGCTGCACCATTCTCTTCTGTATCTCCTCGCGCGCCTGCGCAGATCCATCTTTGTCGGGACCAGAGCTTGTCGGGGAAGCCCCCTGCTTGTCGCTGGATGTGCCTGCCGTGGTTGCTGGCTCGTCATCTGCCTCCCTCTCTGCCACTAACACAGCGCTAACCACTTGATTGGTTGCCGCTATATACAGCAGCAACTTTTCTTGTGGCTTAGGTGCGACAAGTGTTGGAGCGGAGGACAGGTATCTCTTCAGGTCTTGCAGCGCAGCCTCCGCTTCCGGAGTCCATTTCATTGGACCTGCCTTTTTCAATAGTTTGAAAAACGGCAGTGCGCGCTTAGCAGACCTAGAGATGAACCTGCTGAGAGCAGCCACGCAACCGGCAAGTCTTTGTACATCCTTGACGCGCTTTGGTGCTTCAATCTGCTCAATGGCTTTGATCTTGTCGGGATTGGCTTCGATTCCCCGCTGAGACACGAAGAACCCAAGAAGCTTGCCGGAGGGGACTCCAAACACACACTTCTCGGGGTTGAGCTTGAGGCTGATCTTGCGTAGATTTGCAAAGGTCTCGTCTAAATGTTGGATCAGAGTTGCCTTGTCCTTGCTCTTGACCACTATGTCATCCATGTAGGCTTCCACATTTCTGTGTATTTGTGGCTCAAGAGCGACATGGA
The DNA here is from genome assembly GCF_003073215.2 of Triticum urartu. NCBI lineage: Eukaryota > Viridiplantae > Streptophyta > Magnoliopsida > Poales > Poaceae > Triticum > Triticum urartu. The sequence goes on along the minus strand of NC_053023.1, from coordinate 384,032,684 downwards.
CTACTCTTGCAAATGTTGAAACAACATTTTTTAAACCGAAAGGCATCCGTATGAAACAGTATGTGCCACATGGAGTGATGAATGCGGTCTTCTCCTCATCCTCTTCTGCCATGAAGATCTGATGGTATCCTGAGTACGCATCAAGAAATGAAAGTAAGTCACATCCGGTCGTGGAGTCAACAATCTGGTCAATGCACGGCAAAGGAAATGGGTCTTTGGGACAAGCTTTGTTAACATCGGTAAAGTCGATACAAAGTCTCCATTTCCCGTTTGCCTTGCGCACGACTACAGGATTGGCCAACCACGTAGGATGGAGCACTCCTCTGACAAGGCCCGTTGCTTCCAACTTCTTGATCTCTTCTGCGATGAATTCTTGGCGCTCCACTGCTTGCTTCCTGACCTTCTGCTTGACGGGCCGCGCATGAGGACAAACGGCAAGATGGTGCTCAATTACTTTCCTGGGAACACCGGGGATGTCAGACGGTTGCCACGCAAACACATCGACATTCGCCCGCAGGAAAGCAATGAGCGCGCTTTCCTATTTAGGGTCGAGAGTGGCACTGATGGTTAAGGTACCACTAGTGCCGTCCTCCTTGGCGGACACCTTCTTGGTCTCTGGCGGAGCTGCCATTGTCTTCTTACACTTGCTGGTGGAGCTCGATGGTGCATCCTCGACGGCAGCGCAGCACTCCGAAGAGGTGCGCTTGCCGGAGTGGGCATCAGAACTCTTGCCGGACTTGGTCTTCTTCTTCCCCCCGGGAGCTTCAACGGCAGGTGACTTGCGATCTGTTGCGGCTGCCGCTTCCCGGTAGATCTTGTCGGCGCAGATAAGAGCATCCTTCTTGTCGCCAGGGACAGAGATGACGCTTATCGGGCCTGGCATCTTTAGCATGTTGTATGCGTAGTGAGAGGCTGCCATGAACTTGGCGAGTGCTGGACGGCCGAGTATCCCATTGTAAGGCAATGGAATATCGGCAACGTCAAAAGTGACCCTCTCAGTTCTGAAGTTCACCTCGCTGCCAAATGTTACTGGCAACGTGACCTTCCCCTTCGGCTTGCTCCTTCCCGGGTTGATTCCTTGGAATGTGCCGGTCTCTTCAAGCTCGCTGTCAGGGATCTGGAGTTTCTGGAGTACAGCGGAGGAGATCAGGTTCAAGCCGGCCCCGCCGTCAACTAGCATCTTAGTGACCTCGAGGTTGCGGATAGTTGGTGAAACCAACATCGGCAAGCACCCGATCGCAGTTGTGCGATCAGGGTGGTCCTCAATATCAAAGATGATAGGCGTGCTGGACCATTTCAGAAGCTTGCGTGACTCGACAGGTGGTTCCGCCGCATTGACTTCCCGCACCCACTGCTTGAGTTGGCGGTGCGAAGTATGCAGAGAAGCACCGCCGTCAACGCACAAGACCTCTGTGGCTTTCTGGAACTCCTGCTCACTGGTCTCGACATCATCCATGTCTTCGTCATCGTCGTCATCTTCATCCTTGTCGCGGCCGCGGGGAGGTCTGTCTCCTTGCCGCTGCTTGGCCTTGCCGCGGCGTCCTCCCCGGCCGGCGCGCTTCTTGCCGGATTCTCCAGCGCCTCCTTGGGACCTCTCCTTGTCGCGTCGCTCGTATTCAGCCTTTTGCTGCTGGACAAGCTGCTCGACCTTCTTGCAGCTCTGGAGGTCATGGCCCTTGGTGCGGTGGATCTTGCAGTATTGCTTGTCGGTGCTGTCCTGCTTGTCGGCAACCGCCACAGCCTGGCAGTTGGTGCATGCGGCAATCTCCTTGCCGGAGCTACCAGCTTTGGCTTTCTTGGCGCCACCTTCGTTGACGGACTGCTCAACGACTAGCACATCTTTGCCTTTCTTCTTCCTGTTGTTCCGCCGCCGGTTTTTCTTTGCCGGGGCAGCATCCTCGCTGTCAGATCCTCCTGCTCCTGTATTCTCTCTGGGGAGTTTCCTCCCTTCCTGAGCACGTGCACACTTGTCGGCCAGGGCATACAGCTCACTGACGTCTCTGATCCTGCACATCGCCATCTCCTCCCGCATCCTGCGGTTATGCACGTTCTGATGGAACGCGCTGATGACCGCGGCAGGGTGGATATCTGGGATGTTGTGCTGTACACGGCTGAATCTCTGAATGTACTTGCGCAGGGGCTCTCCTTCCTTCTGGGCAAGCAGATGAAGGTCACTCTCTTGGCCATGAGGTTTGTGACCGCCTGTGAAGGCGCCGACAAACTGATGGCATAGGTCTGCCCAGGAGGATATGGAGTTGTCCGGCAAGTGCATGAGCCAGGACCTGACGTTGGGCTTGAGCACCAGCGGGAAGTAGTTGGCAAGGATCTTATCGTCCCGCCCCCCGGCAGCCTGCACCGCGATGGTGTACATGCTGAGGAACTCCGACGGATGCGACTTGCCGTCGTACTTCTCTGGTACGTCTGGCTTGAAATTCTTCGTGCTGGGCCACTGGACTTGCTGCAGCTCACGAGTAAACGTAGGGCAACCTACCGCGTACGGCAAGTCGCCTGGTTCCCCTGGCGCATGCATGTCGACAGAGGGCCCAGCGCGCTGGTCCGATTGACGTCGCGCTTCTCTTCAGCGCTCGATGCGAGTACGAGCGTCTTCTTGCTGTCGTTCGTGAAGAACTTGGCGCTGATCGCGACAAGCTCGTGGATCTGATGACGCGGTGGAGTCGCTATCGAGGTGGATCCGGCGAGTCGGCGATCTTGGCCTTCGGGCCGGAGAGTGCACAGTGGTTGCACCCCCACCGGTCTTGTCACCACCGGCTCGTGCCTGGCTGACTTGCCGCGGCTGCGACGTGCTCGGCTGCCGTTGAGTGTCGCCGTTGGCGAAGCCGATGAGACTCTGGATGGTGGCCCTCCAGTCGTCAATCTTGTCTGCCGTTGGAGGGTAGTCCAGGAGCAGTTGAGCTCGCGCCAAAGCTTCTACTGCAGTGGCGGGTGGCGGTGGCGAACGGTGCGAGGAGCGGGATATGCTCGGACTTCTAACTATGTTAGAAGGAGCAGTATCCCGTCCAGGCGACCGTGCCTCGCTCGTGCCAGCATATTGGCGTGCATGCTGGTCTTGAGCACTCCGAGATCCACCAGCTCGATCTTGGTCCAGCAAACGCATGGTACCGTGAGTATCATGACGCTGCCGGTCCCGCGCCTCCTGAGATGGGCGCGGTGCATGTACGGACACCGAGGTCTTGGAGTGCGCCCGGTCGTTGTGGGAGCCGGCTACGCCGCCGATGGGCAACGCAGCCTTGTCCTTGGACCTGGCAGCACCGTGAGCTCCCTTGTCGACGCCCGTTCTTCCGCCGGTGTCCGCCCCATCAGCCGTTTGCTCCGGCGGTGGTGGGTTCGGCGCGGACGGAGCAGCTGCCTCCGAAGCCTTCTTCTTCGGCGGCATCTCGATGAAGATGATGAAGATCTAGCTCGTGTGAACGCCGGATCTGGTTCACACAACCTCGACGCCCCCTACCTGGCGCGCCAAAGATGTCGGGGGACTAATCCACGAACACCTATGGGACTGGCGGACCGAGTCCCTTTCGGTTCGGCAGGGGCGAGGGTCGCACGAAGAGCGGATCGAGGCGAAGCACACGAGCGGTTTACCTAGGTTCGGGCCGCACGGATGCGTAAAACCCTACTCCTGCTTTGTGGTTTGTATTGAGTTCTTGCTCGGGAGCACGGAGTGCTACAGTACCACCCAGCAGCTAACGAGACCGAGCGTGAATGTTCTCTTCCTCCCCCTCTACGTTGCGCATGGGCCTCCTTTTATATGCTCAAGGGGTCACCGACAGGTGGCAACGGAGACAAAGGGTAAAAATGGAAAGGTGCTGCGGTAGGTACAGCTACCTGCTACAGTGTATCATACCTAACCCCAACGGCAGGGGACGAGGGCATTAAATGCCCGTCTGCGTCGCCTAAACAGTGCAAAAGAGACCGTCAGGGACGCCACTGCTCGCCACGATGGCAATCTTGTCAGCGCCGCTTGCCACCGTGCTCCGCTGGCTGCACAGCCTCCCGCCACGTACGCCTGGAAGGGTCCCAGAGCGACACGTTGGTGGATGTGCTGGAGCGCGGGCACAAAGTGGTGGCTTGCCGCGGCAAGCGCCTTGCCGCGGTCGTTGTCTTGTCGCGTCCGGGAGCTTGTCGCTCACCGGGCCTTGCCGGGACGCATGGCGCGTCGCGGCAAGTTCCTTGAGATGCCTTGGGTGGCCTTCCCGGCAAGCTCCTCTTGCCGGGGTGTTGTCTCCTTAAGCGCCTTGCCTTGGTTGGCCTTCCCGGCAAGCTCCTCTTGCCGGGGTCTTGTCTCCTTGGCTTAGATACTTTGTTCTTGAATGGCTCCAAAGGAATCACGGAGGACCTTGGCGGTCACCCGGCAAGCCTTGCCGCGGGATGCTGCGACTGCCCATGCACAAGTTTGGGATACTAGGGTACCCCTAGTCTAGTACACCGACACACGGGCACACAAAAGTAGCAACAGTTCCCATAGATGGATTCAAACAGAGTACTAGCCCCAGAGGGCTTGATAATAGGCAAGGTTCGGATAAGTAGACACAATCCAAACTAGTATTAAACACTAGCTGGGGCAACTATTTCATGCCTCGATCTAATTTGGGCTGGACACAAGACGGACCTTGCCATGAACATCATCGAGGACGTCCGGCAGCAGCTCAATCCTGTGAACCTTCATGAAGATAACTGTAACGCCCTCGATGCGGCTATATCTCCTATGTGTCAAAGCACGACTTAGAGGCATAACCGCATTGAAAGCAATGTCGCAAGTGAGGTAATCTTCGCAAACAACCCATGTACATAAATAAAGGGGAAAGGTACATAGTTGGCTTACACTCGCCACATCACACAAATACGTATATAAGTCATTACATTCATCCAATACACTCAAGGTCCGACTACGGAACCAAAATGAAGATCAACCCCCAAAGGCGACAAAATCCCCGATCGCCCCAACTGGGCACCACTACCGATCATCTGGGAAAGACACGTAGTAACGGCGAGAGTCTTCATCGAACTCCCACTTGAGCTCGGTCATATCATCTGAAACGGTATCATCGGTCCCTGCATCTGGTTTGGAAGTAATCTATGAGTCACGGGGACTCAGCAATCTGGCACCCTCATGATCAAGACTATTTAAGCTTATATGTAAGATAAAGGTATGATGTGGAGCTGCAGCAAGCGACTGGCATATATGGTGGCTAACATATTCGCAAAAGAGAGCGAGAAGAGAAGGCAAAAGCACGGTTGAACAACTATGATCTAGAAGTGATCCTAGAACAACCTACGTCAAGCATTACTCCAACACCGTGTTCACTTCCCGGACTCCGCCGAGAAGAGACCATCACGGTTACACACACGGTTGGTGCATTTTAAATAAGTTAAGTTTCATGTTATCTACAACCAGACATTAACAAATTCCCATCTGCCCATAACCGCGGGCATGGCTTTCGAAAGTTCAAATCCCTGCAGGGGAGTCCCAACTTAGCCCATCACAAGCTCTCACGGTCAACGAAGGATATTCCTTCTCCCAAGACATTCCGATCAGGCTCGGCATCCTGGTTACAAGACATCCTCGACAATGGTAAAACTAAACCAGCAAGGCCACCCGAATGTGCCGAAAAATCCCGATAGAAGATGCACATATCTCGTTCTCAGGGCACACCGAATTGTCCAAGGTTCCGGTAGGCCAGCCCAGAGTTTCCCCTGGTGGCCACCGGCAGCTGACAGGTTGGACCAACACTCAGAGGAGCACTGGCCCAGGGGTTTAAATAAAGATGACCCTTGAGTCCGCGGAACCCAAGGGAAAAAGAGGCTAGGTGGCGAATGGTAAAACCAATGTTGGGCCATGCTGGAAGAGTTTTATTCAAGGCGAACTGTCAATGGGTTCCCATTATAACCCAACCATGTAAGATACGCAAAATCCGGGAACATAACACCGATATGACGGAATCTAGGGCGGCAAGAGTGGAACAAAACACTAGGAATAAGGTCGAGCTTTCCACCCTTTACCAAGTATATAGGTGCATTAAGATAAACAAGATAATATAGTGATATCCCAACAATAAACATGTTCCAACAAGGAACGATCTCCAATCTTCACCTGCAACTAGCAACGCTATAAGAGGGGCTGAGCAAAGCGGTAACATAGCCAAACAATGGTTTGCTAGGACATGGTGGGTTAGAGGCTGGACATGGCAATATGGGAGGCATGATAAGCAAGTGGTAGGTATCGTAGCATAGGCATAGCAAAAGAGTGAGCATCTAGCAAGCAAAGATAGAAGTGATTTCGAGGTTATGGTCATCTTGCCTGCAAAGTGCTCAGAGTTGCCTTGATCCTCGTAAGCGAACTCAACGGGCTCCTCGTTCACGAACTCGTCTCCCGGCTCTACCCAAACAAGAACAACAAGCACAAAGGAACACAATCAACCACGTGCAATGCTCAAGCAACATGATGCAAACATGGTATGATATGCGGGATGCGATATGTGATGCATATGCAAGATTTGGAAAGGAATGAATGGACCTGGCGTCAACTTGGAAATCCAAGAGTGCCGCTGGAAAGGTGAGTTGATTTCGGTTGAAATCGATATAAAGATCACCGGAATCGGATGCACGGTTTGGAAATGGCAAGCAAAACAAATATGGCACCGGTCTGCGATAATCAGCAAGTGACCAACTAAATGCATCAAGTTACATATGCTACAGCACTCAAACATGGCAACAAAATACATGGCAGGGATCCACTCATGATGCTTGACAAAAGATGAACACTGAGATACGGCTAATTCATCCAATAACAGGTTCAAACAAGCATGGCAAAAGTGCAAATGATAACAGGTCTCAGACTTAGTGAAATAAATAGCATATGAGGAATTTATCACCAGGAAGCAATCTTTAGAGCATGAAAACTACATGCTACAGGAACATATCATGGCAAAGAAAGGCATGGAATGAAGCTACTCTAAGCATATAACAAAAGTCCCTTAGTGACCTTGAGCCAAAAGGGATCAGAAAATACAATTGCAAGCATGTGAACATAGCAAAAACATAAACAGATTCAGACTTAGTGAAAAACTGGAGCATGCAAAACAGTTAACGAGTAGGCATGTTTACGAGCTCGATGCACTCACTACAGAGCATGGCATGACAAACTAAGCATACACCCATGAAGAATACATGGCATAGAAGCTAGACATGGCAAGAAAAACAACATAGCATGCACGGATCAATAGCAACATCCTCGGCAAAATCGCTAAACATGTCAACAATCTGCCAGGAACATTTTATAGCAAAAGTAGAGCTCGATTGACTCAACCTAGGTTGCTCCATAAATGCAAACAAAGACATGGATGGATAGAGCACAACAATATTAACAAAACATCCTTACTGATCATCCTCAAAAGAGGCACGGATCACTAGGAAACAACATGAACATATGGCATAAAAACAATATCAGGACAAGGACTTGGTGAAATTCTAAGTCCCTAAAATCAGCATCAACAAGTAGGCTACTTTGCATGCTTGTGCTAGTCACCACGAAGATCACAAAAATACATGGCATACACCCCTGTAAAGATGGCATGGCATTTAACAAAACACATGTAGAGCTCGGGATCATAGCATGCACACATTAATCATGGAAAAAAATGACAAAAGGCCATTTGCTGAAACAGATCTGACAAATTCATCACATAGCCCTCTTCCAACAGCATTTCGGGCATCAAGATGAGCTCAAATGAAAATGATGCAATCAGATGAAATGATGTACTCGTCGAGGCGAACATTTTGATATGCTACACGCATGAATCGGAGCTACGGATGCAGAGTTATGGCATGTCAAAGTATGCAAGAAAAAATAACTGGAGAGGGAAAAAGTCAACCCCGAGAGTGGATATGAGATCTAGGGTTTCGGGGCCGGCACTGTAGCTTCGTGGATCTCGCTGGAAAAGGTCTCGTCGACGCCGGGGAAGGAGGCTGGAGCTCCGGCCGAGGTGGTCGGAGGAGCTCGCTGGAGAGGCTGTCGAGGTCGAGGGAGGCCGGGGGCGACGCGGGTCGCCGGCAGAGTCGCCGGAACGGCGAGGTGGCCGCGGGCGGCGTGGAGGCGCCGGACGGTGACGACGGTCACTGGCGAGACCTAGGGCGGTGGCACAGCCGCACCGGCGTCGGGGAAGAGGAGTAGCTCGGGGCGGCGCGGCCTCGGGCGCTGAGGCGCGGGGCGCGGCCCGGAACGGCGCAGGGGTGGGCCGGCGATGGGCTTGCCCGGGCCGGCGGCGCGGGGGCGGTGAGGCGCCACGTGGCGGCTGGGGAATGGCTGCGGTTGTCGGCGCGGGCGTGTCCGGACGAAACGGACACGTCCGGCGGCGCGGAGGACGAAAATTTTAGGGTTAGGGTAGGGGGAGGTATATTTATAGAGGTAGAGGGAGCTAGGAAGCTCCAAATGAGGTGCGGTTTGCGGCCACACGATCGTAATCGAACACTCTAGATGATGGGACAAGTTTAGGTGGGTTTTGGACCACTTTGGAAGGGTGTTGGGCTGCAACACACACGAGGCCTTTTCGGTCCCTCGGTTAACCGTTGGAGTATCAAACGAAGTCCAAATGGCACGAAACTTGTGAAAGCACAAGTGCTCCCTAGGTGGTTTTGATAATTGATGACAACATATCTCTTGTTGGACTAACATTTCTATCTAGCATGTTTCAGATAAGTTCAACAATGGAGTGGCATGGACTAAAGGTTGTGGGAACTCCTTCAAGATGCTAAGGACAAAGGATTGGCTAAAGCTTCAAGCTCAAGACTCTTCATTTTACATTTTAGTGATCCAAGATCACATTGAGTCCATAGGAAAAGCCAATACTATCAAGGAGGGATGAGGTGTTGCTTAATGAGCCTCTTGCTTCATGTGCTTAATGATATGCTCCAAAATCCTCAGCTACTTCCCCACTTCCACATATGACCTAAACCCTAAGCCAAACTCGGTCCTACCGATTCTTCCTATCCGGCGCCACCGAGTTTCACTTGTCATAAGCCACTGCCAAACCGTAATCAGTTCGGTCTCACCGATGGGATCTCGGTCTCACCGAGATGGGCTTGCAAACTCTCTGTTACCCATTGCAATATTCTCGGTCCCACCGAGATATGCAATCGGTCCCACCGAGTTTGCTTGGCTAAATCTCAGTTTCACTTATTACCCAAATCAGTCCCACCGAGTTTGAGTAATCAGTCAAACCGAGTTTTGGATTTACCCTAACCCTAGCACATCGGTCCCACCGAGTTGATCCAGTCAGTCCCACCGAAATCTCTAACGGTCACTAGGTTTACCTTTTCGGTCCGACCGAGTTTGTTGATTCGGTCCCACCGAGATTGGAAAACTGTGTGTAACGGTTGGATTTTTTGTGGAGGCTATATATACCCCTCCACCTCCTCTTCATTCGTGGAGAGAGCCATCAGACTAAGCCTACACTTCCAGCATCCTATTTCTGAGACAGAACTACCTACTCATGTGTTGAGGCCAAGATATTCCATTCCTACCATATGAATCTTGATCTCTAGCCTTCCCCAAGTTGCTTTCCACTGAAATCTTCTTTACACCAGATCCAAATCCTATGAGAGAGAGTTGAGTGTTGGGGAGACTATCATTTGAAGCACAAGAGCAAGGAGTTCATTACCTACACACCATTTGTTACTTCTTGGAGAGTGGTGTCTCCTAGATTGGCTAGGTGTCACTTGGGAGCCTCCGACAAGATTGTGGAGTTGAACCAAGGAGTTTGTAAGGGCAAGGAGATCGCCTACTTCATGAAGATCTACCGCTAGTGAGGCAAGTCCTTCGTGGGCGATGGCCATGGTGGGATAGACAAGGTTGCTACTTCGTGGACCCTTTGTGGGTGGTTGCTTCTTCGTGGACCCTTCGTAGGTGGAGCCCTCCGTGGACTTGCACAACCGTTACCCTTTGTGGGTGGAGCCCTTCGTGGACTCGCGCAATCGTTACCCTTCGTGGGTTGAAGTCTCCATCAACGTGGATGTAGGATAGCACCGCCTATCCGAACCACGGGAAAAACATCCGTGTCTCCAATTGCGTTTGAATTCTCCAAACCCTTCCCCTTACATTCTTTCAAGCTGCATGCTTTACATTCCGCTGCTCATATACTCTTTGCATGATTTCTTGATATGTATTGTGTATGTTGAAATTGTGCCTAAAACTCCACTCAAACCGAAAAAGCTTAAAAATTGCAACTTTAGCACTAAGTGTCTAATCACCCCCCTCTAGACACATCTACTTCAAGGTCCTACAAGTGGTATCAGAGCTTTGGTCTCCATTGCCTTGGTTTAATCACCATTGGAGGAAGATGGATGTGTCTACTTTAGGGAGTCTTAGACATAGAGTGCCTATTCTTGATGGAGAGTATTTTCATGAGTGGAAAAATGAAATGCTTGTAATCTTCAATTAATATCATTTGAACAAGTATATTGCTAGTCCTTGTGCTCCTCATATTGATCCTTTGCATCCTACCCTAGATGAAGATATTGACATGATTCGAAATCTTAGAACTATTGATCTCATCATTAGAGGATTGCCCAAAAATTTGATTGCTAGTTTGCCTACTCTTAATTGTGCCTATACTATATGGAAATTTCTTGAGGAACGATTTCCCGATCATTCCTTGAAAACTTTGGATGAATTTCTCCATAAATCTATTGCCTTGAGTAAGATAAACTCTAGTGATCCTAGTTTTGATAATTGTCTATTTGAACTTACCAATCTTAAGCATGCTAAAGGAGATGTTGGAATCATTAATGATATCATATTCAAAGCTATAAGAATTCATAAAAGTGACCACTTTGATGATCATTTATCTAATGAGTTACCCTCTCTAGGAAATGATGAGTCACAAGATCATGATGAACATGGATACTATGATGATGATGATAGTGACTTCGATCTTGATGATGCAATGAGACATTTTGGTCTTATGGCAAATCTTCGGGGATATGAATCAGGAGGAAAGGAATGGGTTCTTGATAGTGGATGTACTGATCATATGACCGGAGATGAAGAGATGTTTCGTGAGCTTGCTGAAAATGACGGCCCTCGAAAATATGTCACCTTTGGTGATAATTCAAAGGGTAAAGTGGTTGGCCTTGGTAAGGTGGCCATCTCACATGATAGTTCCATTCAAAATGTCATGCTCGTTGAATCTCTCGGCTACAACTTACTTTCAGTATCTAGACTTGTTGATTTCGGTTTGAATGTCCTATTTACTGAAGTAGATTGCCAAGTATTTCGTCGAGACAATCATAAAATGGTCTTTACCGGTATGCGTAGAGGTGATATTTACATTGTCGATTTCTCTAAAAAGGCACAACCTAAAACTTGCTTTGTTGCTAAATCCTCAAAAGGTTGGTTGTGGCATAGATGACTAGGTCACGTTGGCATGAGAAACCTTGACAAGCTTATTAAAGGAAATCATATCCTTGGAGTTAACGATGTCATATTTGATAAGGATAGACTTTGCAGTGCTTGTCAAGCAGGTAAACAGGTTGGAGGAAGACATCCCGTGAAGAACATCATGACCACAAGGAGGCCACTCGAGCTACTTCACATGGATCTTTTTGGTCCCAACGCCTACAAGAGTCTCGGTGGAAATTCTTTTGGTCTAGTTATAGTTGATGATTTTTCAAGATTTACGTGGGTGTTCTTTCTTAATGACAAGTCGCGGGTCCAGAAGATCTTCAGAAACTTCGCTAGGAAGGCCCAAAATCAGCTTGATGTGAAGATCAAGAAGGTTCGGAGTGACAACGGAACGGAGTTCAAGAACGCAAATGTGGACAACTTTCTTGATGAAGAAGGGATTTCACACGAGTTCTCGGCTACGTACACACCTCAACAAAATGGAGTTGTTGAGAGGAAGAACCGGACGCTCATCGAAATGGCAAGAACGATGCTTGATGAATACAAGACGCCAAAGCACTTTTGGGCAGAAGCGGTTGAGACAGCTTGTCACGCAACAAATCGCTTATATCTTCACAAGCTACTCGGCAAGACGGCGTACGAGCTTCTCACCGGTAACAAACCCCAAGTTGGATACTTTTGAGTATTCGGCTCAAAGTGCTACATTCTTGATAAGCATCATCGTTCAAAGTTTGCTCCTAAATCTCATGAAGGTTTTCTACTTGGTTATGGCTCAAACTCTCACACTTACCGTGTCTACAACAATTTCACCCGAAAGGTTGAAGAGACGGTAGATGTGAAGTTTGATGAATCTAATGGCTCGCAAGTAGAGCAATTGCCAATTGATGTAGGAGACAAAGACCCTTCAGAAGCAATCCAAGACTTGTCCATTGGAAAAATTCGTCCAACGGAGGTGAAGGAGAGTACCTCGTCCGTCCAAGTGGAAGCTTCTACTTCACGACAAGGTGAACCAAGAATTGATACGGAAGCATCCACAAGTGGGACACACCAAGATGAAGAAGACGAGGAAGTACATCAAGACGAACATCAACAACCTCCTTCTCCACCACGACAAGAGAACGACAACGTTAACAATGAAGAAGGCCAAGAAGAAGAAGAAGATGAAGAAGATGTTCAATGAAGACCCAAGCAAAAGCTCTGACGAGTTCGAGCAAGAATTGCCAAAGATCATCCCGTCGAGCAAATCCTCAATGATATACAAACCGAGAGAATCACTCGCTCAAAAACTCGTTTAGCTAACTTTTGTGAAAACTATTCATTCATCTCTAGCATTGAACCTATGAAAGTTGAAGAAGCATTGGAAGATCCGGATTGGATAAACGCTATGCATGAAGAGCTACACAACTTTGAGAGAAACCAAGTTTGGACATTGGTTGAGAAGCCCGACAACAACCACAACATCATTGGTACCAAATGGGTGTTTCGCAACAATCAAGATGAAGATGGACAAGTGGTTCGCAACAAAGCACGTCTCGTCGCCCAAGGGTACACACAAGTCGAAGGTATGGACTATGGTAAGACATATGCTCCCGTTGCTAGACTTGAGTCCATTCGTATCTTACTTGCCTATGCTAATCACCATAATATCACCTTGTACCAAATGGAAATTAAAAGTGCTTTTCTAAATGGTGAAATAGAGGAGGAAGTTTATGTCAAACAACCTCCCGGCTTTATCAATCCTAAGAAACCAAATCATGTTTACAAACTTCACAAAGCTCTTTATGGTCTTAAACAAGCTCCTAGAGCATGGTATAAATGCTTGACCAAGTTCCTTACTACATGTGGTTTTGAAATTGGTAAAATTGATTCTACTCTTTTTACTAAAAGGGTTAATGGAGAACTATTTGTATGCCAAATTTATGTTGATGATATCATATTTGGTTCAACTAACCCTCTCTTTAGTGAAAAGTTTGGAAAGCTAATGTCAGAGAAGTTTGAGATGTCTATGATGAGTGAACTCAAATTCTTTCTCGGTTTGCAAATCAAGCAAACTAAGGAAGGTACATTTATCTCTCAAACAAAGTACACTAAGGACTTATTCAAGAAGTTCAATATGCAAGAATGCAAAGGTATGTCTACACCCATGCCTACTAGTGGACATAATGATTTGACCAAAGATGGTGAACCGGTTGATCAAAAGGTTTATCGCTCTATGATTGGTTCATTGTTATACCTATGTGCTTCACGTCCCGATATTATGCTAAGTGTGTGCATGTGTGCACGATATCAAGCTGCTCCTAAAGATTTTCATCTTAAGGCTGTGAAAAGGATAGTGAGATATTTAATCCATACACCAAATTTTGGCATTTGGTATCCTAAGAGGTCTTCTTTTGATCTTGTTGGCTATTCCGACTCGGATTATGCCGGAGATAAGGTTGATAGAAAGTCCACTTCGGGTACTTGTCAATTTCTTGGTAGATCTCTTGTGTCTTGGTCTTCCAAGAAACAAAACTCGGTATCCTTATCCACCGCCGAAGCGGAATACATTGCCGCTGGTTCATGTTGTGCTGAATTACTTTGGATGACCCAAACTCTTAAAGATTATGGGATTTATGTGAAACATGTTCCACTACTTTGTGACAATGAAAGTGCTATCAAAATTGGTCATAATCTTGTACAACATTCTTGAACTAAGCATATTGAAGTTCATCATCATTTCATTCGAGATCATGTTGCTAAGGGTGACATTAATCTTAAGCACGTTCGCACCGATAAGCAATTAGCGGATATATTTACTAAACCACTTGATGAGAAAGTGTTTTGCAGGTTGAGAGGAGAATTGAACATCATTGATGCTTCGAACTTGGAGTAGAAACTCCATTGGATACATGCAAGATATGAGCTTATGACTAATCCATGATATATCTCTTATGATAACTATCTTATATCTTGGATATATTTGCACCTTGCATGTTGTCTAACCCATGTAGGTTCTTGGTTGAATCTAATTCCATGAGATTGCGACTCACTCACATCTTGAGCAATCTCTACATCACCAAGACTCTACACAATAGTGGTTGAAGACAAGGAAGCACAAAACCATTCAAACATATCCTTTGACAAATTCTATGTTGAGCTTCATGATTGTCATTTTTGGATACACAAGTGCTCTTCCTTGCAAGAACTAACCCATGTAGGTAGATGAACTCAAACTCCAAGTGGTGCTCCCAACTCTTGATGAGCTACATCAACCTTGAGCTCCCACACAAGTTCAACTACATGAGCAAGAACCACACCACCACCCAAGGTATGTTATTCCATCTTAGAGAAGCTTTACTCCAAGACATGAGTCAAAGCAACTCAACAAGATGTGAATACATCAATATGCTTAAACGAAAAATGGTAACCCCATTTTGAGCTTAAACGATGAGTATGACCTATGATCAAGTGTTCTCACTTGACTCCTAAGTCAATATACTCTAACATAGGTGACTATGTCACCACCCAACTCTAGATGAAGTTCTCTTGTGTTCTTTCTTTGTGTTATTGCATTTGTCTCATGCATGTTTATTTTCTTTCTCTTTTTCAAAAACAAAAAAAACTACTTCATCTAGATCTTTCAGTTTCTTCTCTTTTCTCTTTGTTTTTGTTCTGCATTCAATTCCTTGCAAATCCTTCAGGTAATTCATTGCAGATCTTTGTGAGATCCTACATGTCTAGTGAGCTGAGGTGACAAGTGTTTTTCTCTGTGTAAACTCCGTTTCACCGACTTGCAATTTTCGGTCCAACCGAATCTTTTCGGTACCACCGAAATATGCCACTCGGTGCCACCGACTTTGCAATCAGAAAAACAGTTTGCCACTTGTTCTATATTTCTTCTGATCCAGCTCTACTCAATGAATCTTGTCCTCTACAAGCATCACAGTTTTATCCATTGCTTTGTGCTGAGTCTCAAGGACCAAACCTATACGACGGATTCCAGAAAGCCCTTCTTGGAAATTGATGTCAAAGGGGGAGAGAGAGATCACATCAAAGCTTGTAGGAGAGAGAGATCACATCAAGGGGGAGAGAAAGTCTCAAGGATCCCCGATGTTGTTAAGGGAAGCTCAAGGGGGAGAGAAAGTCTCAAGGATCCCAGATGTTGTTAAGGGGGAGAGAGAGATTTCCAGGGAGAGAAAGTCTCAAGGATCCCAGATGCTTGATGTTCAAGAGGAGAGATGTCACATGTCTTTTTGGGGGAAAGACATGTATTTGCATTAAGTTCTATCCATTTGTATCCTTCAGCTCTGATTTTCTGTTCCCTATCTTCTCCCAATATCCCATGTAAGATTCAGGGGGAGCCAGACACCTAAGGGAAATAAATCAGTCAAATTCATTGCATATCTTTATTCTTGGGGACATGTTGAATCCAATGTGGTACCCAGTACTTACTCTCCACATGTCATCCCAGTCTTGGTATTCTTGTGGTTTCTTTTGTTTGCTCTGGCTAGTGGATGTACCTGTGTTATCTAACTTTGTTTGTGCAGGTTCATTCCATCCTAAGCCAACTCAAGACCACAAGGTAAGTATATGCATCAAAATCATGAGTATGAGGAGTTCTTGCTTATGTACATACTGTTTGCAAGAAGGACTCATGAGCATGAAGGTATTTTCCTTGATAATCTTTTGCTCTGATGCATATGGCCAAGATACATGTAACACATTGCCTACTCTGTCATGGTTATGCTCTCACATGCCTCTATATTTCATATTTACATGAGTGCATACATGTAGGGGGAGCCTATGCTTGTTACATGTCCTTCCAAAGCTTTACTTGCTGTTCTTTATATCTTTATCTAAAGCTTTGATGTATGTTGCCATCAATTACCAAAAAGGGGGAGATTGAAAGCACAAGTGCTCCCTAGGTGGTTTTGATAATTGATGACAACATATCTCTTGTTGGACTAACATTTCTATCTAGCATGTTTCAGATAAGTTCAACAATGGAGTGGCATGGACTAAAGGTTGTGGGAACTCCTTCAAGATGCTAAGGACAAAGGATTGGCTAAAGCTTCAAGCTCAAGACTCTTCATTTTACATTTTAGTGATCCAAGATCACATTGAGTCCATAGGAAAAGCCAATACTATCAAGGAGGGATGAGGTGTTGCTTAATGAGCCTCTTGCTTCATGTGCTTAATGATATGCTCCAAAATCCTCAGCTACTTTCCCACTTCCACATATGACCTAAACCCTAAGCCAAACTCGGTCCTACCGATTCTTCCTATCCGGCGCCACCGAGTTTCACTTGTCATAAGCCACTGCCAAACCCTAATCAGTTCGGTCTCACCGATGGGATCTCGGTCTCACCGAGATGGGCTTGCAAACTCTCTGTTACCCATTGCAATATTCTCGGTCCCACCGAGATATGCAATCGGTCCCACCGAGTTTGCTTGGCTAAATCTCAGTTTCACTTATTACCCAAATCAGTCCCACCGAGTTTGAGTAATCAGTCAAACCGAGTTTTGGATTTACCCTAACCCTAGCACATCGGTCCCACCGAGTTGATCCAGTCGGTCCCACCGAAATCTCTAACGGTCACTAGGTTTACCTTTTCGGTCCGACCGAGTTTGTTGATTCGGTCCCACCGAGATTGGAAAACTGTGTGTAACAGTTGGATTTTTTGTGGAGGCTATATATACCCCTCCACCTCCTCTTCATTCGTGGAGAGAGCCATCAGACTAAGCCTACACTTCCAGCATCCTATTTATGAGACAGAACTACCTACTCATGTGTTGAGGCCAAGATATTCCATTCCTACCATATGAATCTTGATCTCTAGCCTTCCCCAAGTTGCTTTCCACTCAAATCTTCTTTCCACCAGATCCAAATCCTATGAGAGAGAGTTGAGTGTTGGGGAGACTATCATTTGAAGCACAAGAGCAAGGAGTTCATTACCTACAACACCATTTGTTACTTCTTGGAGAGTGGTGTCTCCTAGATTGGCTAGGTGTCACTTGGGAGCCTCCGACAAGATTGTGGAGTTGAACCAAGGAGTTTGTAAGGGCAAGGAGATCGCCTACTTCGTGAAGATCTACCGCTAGTGAGGCAAGTCCTTCGTGGGCGATGGCCATGGTGGGATAGACAAGGTTGCTACTTCGTGGACCCTTTGTGGGTGGTTGCTTCTTCGTGGACCCTTCGTGGGTGGAGCCCTTCGTGGACTCACGCAACCGTTACCCTTTGTGGGTGGAGCCCTTCGTGGACTCGCGCAACCGTTACCCTTCGTGGGTTGAAGTCTCCATCAACGTGGATGTAGGATAGCACCACCTATCCGAACCACGGGAAAAACATCCGTGTCTCCAATTGCGTTTGAATTCTCCAAACCCTTCCCCTTACATTCTTGCAAGTTGCATGCTTTACATTCCGCTGCTCATATAATCTTTGCATGCTTGCTTGATATGTATTGTGTATGTTGAAATTGTGCCTAAAACTCCACTCAAACCGAAAAAGCTTAAAAATTGCAACTTTAGCACTAAGTGTCTAATCACCCCCCTCTAGACACATCTACTTCAAGGTCCTACAACTTGACAAGCGGTCTACCGGTAGTAAACCAAGGCCGCATGACAAGTCACGGTCCAATCCGAGAAAGTTTAACCCCCACACACGAAAAGAGGTAGAAAGGACCACCGGAGGACATAGGAGCGCCGGAATGCAAAACGGATAACGGGGAAAATGCTCGGATGCATGAGATGAACACGTATGCAAATGCAATGCACATGATGACATGATATGAGATGCATGACAAAGACAAAACACACGGAGACAAGAACCCAACAACGAGGAGTACGGCACTTCCTGCCATAGAGAATTTCAAATGGGGCCTTGCCCGAACTCGCTTGGAAGCTGTTGTTGTAGGAGAACTCGGCATATGGAAGACAATCTTTCCACTTCATACCGAAAGAGATAACGCAAGCCCTGAGCATATCTTCAATAATCTGATTGACACGCTCGACTTGGACACTAGTTTGAGGATGAAAAGCTGTGCTGAAACGGACGTTGGTGCCCATGGCCTTCTGAAAAGAATCCCAAAACTTGGAGGTGAAGATGTTGCCATGATCTGAAGAAATCAACTGTGGAATGCCGTGCAGAGAGACAATCCGAGAGGTATATAGCTCTGCCAATTGAGTTGCTGTGATGGATTCTTTGATAGGCAGAAAGTGAGCCACTTTAGTGAGTTTGTCGATGACAATGAAGATAGCATCATTGCCACGCTTGGACTTTGGAAATCCAGTCACGAAGTCCATCTCAATGTGGTCAAACTTCCATTCTGGAATGGCAAGAGGTTGGAGGAGACCAGCTAGTCGTTGGTGTTCTGCCTTCACTCTTCTGCAGACATCACATTCATTTACGAACTGAGCAATCTCACGCTTCATTCGAGTCCACCAATACAACTGCTTGAGGTCATGGTACATCTTTGTACTTCCATGGTGGATATAGAGGAGTGAATTGTGAGCCTCATTCATAATGACTTTACGAAGATCACCTTTAGGCACAACAATGTGATCCACGAAGAATAGAGTATCCTTGTCATCAAGGCGATAGCACTTGTACTTAGGTTGACTCTTGGCAATCCCAATCTTCACCTTCTTCACCATAGCATCAAGAAGTTGGGCCTCGCGAATCTGATCTTCCAAAGTAGGAGAGACTTGAAGGTTGGCGAGGAAACCTTGAGGAACAACTTGCAGGTTGAGTTTGCGAAAAGCTTCACAAAGCTCGGGCTGGTAAGGCTTGAGAATCAGACTGTTGCAGTAAGCCTTCCCGCTCAATGCGTCAGCAATTACATTGTCCTTGCCTGGAGTATATTAGATACTCGGATTATACTCTTGAATCATTTTGACCCAACGAGTCTGCCTGAGGTTGAGATTAGGTTGAGTGAAGATGTACTTGAGACTCTTGTGGTCAGTGAAGATGTCCACTTTTTTTCCCAATAAGAGATGTCTCCAAGTTAACAGAGCATGAACAACTGCCGCCAACTCGAGGTCATGAGTGGGGTAGTTCTTTTCATTGGGCTTCAACTGGCGAGAGGTATAAGCCACACTTTCTTCTCTTGCATCAACACTGCACCAAGACCTTGAAGAGAGGCATCACAAAAGACCTCGAGCGGTTTGGATTCATCAGGAGGAGTCAGAACTGGAGCAGTGACTAACTTCTCTTTCAGGGTGTTGAAAGCGATGTCACATTCAGGAGACCAAACGTACTTGACGTGCTTCTGGAGAAGGTTGGAAAGAGGCTTCGCCATCTTAGAGAAGTTCTCAACGAACCTTCGACAATAGCTTGCGAGACCAAGGAAACTGCGGAGTTGCTTCATGTTCTGAGGTGGTTCCCAATTCACAATTGCAGACACCTTCTTACGATTCACCGCTATGCCCTTGGCAGAGATGATATTCCCAAGGTAGAGAACCTCATCGAGCCAAAACTCACACTTTGAAAACTTGGCATAGAACTGATGTTCTCTGAGCTTATCCAGCACCAAACGCAAGTGCTTGGCATGATCTTCCCTGTTCTTGGAAAAGACCAAAATGTCATCAAGGTAGACCAAGACGAAGTCATTTGTGTAGGCATTGAAGATGAAGTTCATCATTCGAGAGAATGTCGGAGGAGCGTTGACGAGGCCAAAAGACATGATAGTGTATTCATATGAACCATAGCTTGTTCTGAATGTTGTCTTGGGGATATCCTCTTCACGAATGCGAATCTGATGATAGCCCATACGGAGATCAAGCTTGGAGAATACTTGAGCACCTTTGAGTTGTTCAAACAGCTCGTTGATGTTGGGAAGTGGGTACTTGTTCTTTATAGTCTTCTTGTTCAATGGACGGAAGTCAACACAGAGTCGGTCTGTTCCATCCTTCTTCTTCACAAAAAGAACTCCACAACCCCACGGAGAAGAACTAGGTCGGCTGAGACCCATACGCTCTTGTTCATCGAGTTGCTTCTTTAGCTCCTTCAACTCTTTAGGTCCAAGATTATAAGAATGTTTGCAAACAGGTTCCATGCCAGGCTCAAGATTGATGACAAATTCAACTTGCCGGTGCGGAGGCATTCCTGGAAGCTCTTCTGGAAAGACGTCTTGATATTCGCAAATGATCGGAATTTAAGAGATGGCATCCAGCTCATCCTTCTCATTGAGAGAAAATAGATGAATGGTATCATCCCTTGCGGCAAAGACAATTACATCCTCAGACGAATGAGTCAATTGAATCTACCTGGCAGCACAATCAAGCTGAGCCTTGTGCTTAGAAAGCCAGTCCATTCCAAGAATAAGATCAATATCTGAGTCACCCAGAACCGTAGGAGAAGACAGAAACTTGTAGTCACCCAAAGTGATAGTAACATCCGGAACAATGGAGTTAGCGTTCATGCGTTTACCGAGAGAGACAACTGCTATCGGTCTAGGCAAAACTTGCAAAGCCAACTCATGCTTAGATGTAAATGGTCTCGAGATGAAACAATGTGATGCACCAGTGTCAAAAAGAACTTTTGCAGGGATATCATTAACAGGAAGGTTACCCATGATGACATCTGATGAGTCCTCTGCCTGAGCTGCATTCATCAAGTTGACCTTGGCGTGCTTGGGGTTATGCTTGACCACTGCGGTACTTGCCGATCTCACAGGAGGGGGAGGAGGAAGACGCCTCTGATTGAAGCATTTGTTGGCATAGTGACCCTTCTGTTGGCACTTGTTGCACGTGACCTCCGAGAGCGGACGGTGATACGGAGCACTTGATCTTGGAGCTTGAGACGAAGTCTTGTTCTGAAAGCCATGGTTGGGTGGGTGGGAAGATCCACTGCCACCTTTGCTCTTCCGCTGATAAGGCTGATGGAGCGGAGGAGGAGGAAGCCAATACTTTTGCTTCTTAGCCACTTGAGTTGAGGAAGAAGGAGTTGCATCTCTGACTCGCTTCTTGGAAGCATGGCACTTCAGTTGGGCAGCCTCTTGCTTCATTGCCATGTTGTAAAACTCATCGTACTTCTTCGGCTCAAAGAGGACGAGAGCTAGCTAGAGTTCTTCTCTAAGACCACCTCTGAACTGATATATCATGCTCTTCTCGTCAGGGACGTCTTTCTTAGCGAAACGGGCGAGATTCTGAAACATGATGTTGTACTGGTAAACAGACATAGTGCCTTGCTTCAGGTTGCGGAATTCCTACGCTTGCTTTCAACCTTGGGCCAGCTTAGCGGGGGGGGGGGGGGGGGGGGGGGGGGGGGGGGGGGGGGGGGACACATCCTCGAAGGGGGAAAACTGCTCCTGCAGTGCCAAGGGGGCTGTAACCTCAAACGGGGCGTTGACCATCTCAGTAGTGGCCGTGAGCGTATCTAGGGTCGACTCGGTGGCTACCTCCATCTTCTTGGAGCTCTTTGTCTCGTGGGGATCAACCTCCCGTGTTTGCTCCAATATCAGCAGATCTTTGCCTGGTTCTCCTTGGTCCATCATGGAACTAACGAATACTAGGAGACCACTGAAAGGAAAACACAATCGCAATGAAAATGAAACAAAAAAGAGAGTGAGGATCGGTTACTGCTTTGCAAAAGTTCTTTTTTTCTCTGAACGAAAATATACCAATATCACGGATCCGCTTACCTTCCCTTCGTTGGGATAGAAGAACAGGGGAAGATGCGAGTGTTGGCTTTCTTGAAGACGGTGAGGGAGAAGGGGATTCAGCGAAGAGTGAAATGATGGTTGCTTCGTCCGTCAAACTTAGACTGTAGGGAGGTGGGGTTTTCTGATACGACAGCTCGTTACTGCCGTGCTACGACCGGGGTGACTCTCCGCCTGCATACTGCCTTCTAATTTGGTGGATGGCATTTGGGCCCGCGTGGGGCATGGCCCGCATGTCAGTGAACAAAATTAAAATAGCATTCAGTAGAGGGAGACGTTTCGATGATCGGAGGAGCCAGAAGCAGTAGTATATCCACTGTACTAGTAGTAATTGTTTTTCTGGTAGGTATAGAGTGTCTCCATTTTACTAGTAGTAATTGTTTCTCTGGGCCCAAGACAAAACAGCCCATCCACCCTAGTAAATAATAAAATCAATTCAAAAGCCCATATATTTACTTAATGAGAGGCGCTACCCACAGCAGCACACCGCCCCCCAAAAAAACCCGGGTGCTCTTCTTCCTCCTCACTCCCACCCACCTCACGTCAGCTCGCTCCACTCATACCCCCAAATTCCTCACCTCACTCCTACAGAAAACCCCAGCTCCCCTTCTTCCTCACTACAACAGAAAAACCTCAGCTCCCCTTCTTCACTCACACTACAACTAGGCTCGTCATTCGTTACTCTGCTCAAATCCGTGAGCGCGACGCGACGCTCTCGAGGAAAATGGAGTCGGCTGACCCCATCGCTAAGAAGATGAGGCTCCCACCAGCGGCAACACCTGTTGTTGATCCCGCACCCGGCAGCGCGGGGAGAAGCGGCGACCCCGCTCCCACCGGATCCCAGGAACCCGTAGAATCTCGGGTGGACCGCATCAGCGATCTCTCGGACACCGTCCTTGGGGAGATCATCTCACTTCTCCCCACCAAGGATTGCTCCCGCATGCTACCTCTTGAGCATTGCATTGGTTTTCCCTTGAAGAGGAAAGGGTGATGCAGTAAAGCAGCGTAAGTATTTCCCTCAGTTTTTAAGAACCAAGGTATCAATCCAGTAGGAGACCACGCGCGAGTCACCTCGTACCTGCACACACAAATAAGAACCTCGCAACCAATGCGATAAAGGGATTGTCAATCCCTTCACGGCCACTTGCAAGAGTGAGATTTGATACAGATGATAATAATAAGATAGATATTTTTTGGTATTTTTATGATATAGATCGAAAGTAAATATTGTAAAATAAAGTAGATGGGAAACTTGTATGATGGAGAATAGACCCGG
The DNA here is from genome assembly GCF_003073215.2 of Triticum urartu. Classification (NCBI taxonomy): domain Eukaryota; kingdom Viridiplantae; phylum Streptophyta; class Magnoliopsida; order Poales; family Poaceae; genus Triticum; species Triticum urartu. The sequence continues at coordinate 384,009,358 of NC_053023.1, read as the reverse complement.
GGGCCACAGGTTTTACTAGTGGCTTCTCTCAAGATAGCTTAAGTATTACGGTGGGTGAACAAATTACTATCGAGCAATTGATAGAAAAGCAAATAATTATGAGAATACCTAGGCATGATCATGTATATAGGCTTCACGTCCGTGACAAGTAGACCGACTCCTGCCTGCATCTACTACTATTACTCCACACATCGACCGCTATCCAGCATGCATCTAGAATATTAAGTTCATAAGAACAGAGTAACACCTTAAGCAAGATGACATGATGTAGAGGGATAAACACATGCAATATGATGTAAACCCCATCTTTTTATCCTCGACGGCAACAATACAATACCTGTCGTTTCCCTTTCTGTCATTGGGATCGAGCACTGCAAGATTGAACCCAAAGCTAAGCACTTCTCCCATTGCAAGAAATATCAATCTAGTAGGCCAAACCAAACTAATAATTCGAAGAGACTTGCAAAGATAAACCAATGATACATAAAAGAATTCAGAGGAGATTCAAATGTTGTTCATAGATAAACTTGATCATAAACCCACAATTCATCGGATCTCGACAAACACACTGCGAAAGAAGATTACATAGAATAGATCTCCAAGAGAATCATAGAGAACTTTGTATTGAGATCCAAAGAGAGAGAAGAAGCCATGTAGCTACTAGCTATGGCCCCGAAGGTCTGAAGTAAACTACTTACACATCATCGGAGGGGCCGTGGAGTTGATGTAGAGACCCTCCGTGATCAATGCCCCCTCCGTGGAGCTCCGGAAAAGGCCCCAAGATGGGATCTCTTGGTTACAGAAGGTTGCGGCGGTGGAAATAGGGTTTTTTGGTGCTCCTGGATGTTTTCAGGGTATATGGATATATATAGGAGGAAGAAGTACGTAGGTGGAGCAATGAGGGGCCCACGAGGGTGGAGGGCGCGCCCAGGGGTGGGCGCTCCCCCTGCCTCGTGGCCTCCATGATTGTTTCTTGACGTCCACTCCAAGTCTCTTGGATCACGTTTGTTCCAAAAATAACGCTCCTGAAGGTTTCATTCCATTTGGACTCCGTTTGATATTCCTTTTTGGCGAAACTCTAAAATAGGCAAAAAAACAGCAATTTGGGCTGGGCCTCCGGTTAATATGTTGGTCCCAAAAATAATATAAAATTGTAAAAATAAGTCCATTAACATCCAAAATAGATAATATAATAGATGGAGCAATAAAAAATTATAGATACATTGGAGACGTATCAAGCATCCCCAAGCTTAATTCCTCCTCGTCCTCGAGTAGGTAAATGATAAAAACAGAATTTTTGATGTGGAATGCTTCCTAACATATTTCTCAATGTAATTTTTCTTTAGTGTGGCATGAATCTTCAGATCCGAAAGATTCAAGATAAATTTTAATGTTGACATAGAACTAATAATACTTCAAGCATGCTAACTAAGCAATTATGTCTTCTCAAAATAACACGACCAAAGAAAGTTATCCCTATAAAATCATATAGTCTTGCTATGCTCTATCTTCATCACACAAAATATTAAATCATGCACAACCCCAATGACAAGCCAAGCAATTGTTTCATACTTTTGACGTTCTCAAACTTTTTCAGTCTTCACGCAATATATGTGCGTGAGCCATGGATATAGCACTATGGTGGAATAGAATGGTGGTTGTGGAGAAGACAAAAAGGAGAAGATAGTCTCACATCAACTAAGCGTATCAACGGGCTATGGAGATGCCCATTAATAGATATCAATGTGAGTGAGTAGGGATTGCCATGCAACGGATGCACTAGAGCTATAAGTGTATGAAAGCTCAACAAAAGAAACTAAGTGGGTGTGCATCCAATTTTCTTGCTCATGAAGACCTAGGGAAATTTGAGGAAGCCCATCATTGGAATATACAAGCCAAGTTCTATAATTTAAAATTCCCACTAGTTTATGAAAGTGACAACATAGGAGACTCTCTATCATGAAGATCATGGTGCTACTTTGAAGCACAAGTGTGGAAAAAGGATAGTTACATTGTCCCTTCTCTCTTTTTCTCTCATTTTTTCTTTATTTTTTTATTTTTTTATTTGGGCCTTCTTCTTTTTCTTTTGGCCTCTTTTTTTAATTTTATTTTTCATCTGGATTCTCATCCCAACTTGTGGGGGAATCATAGTCTCCATCATCCTTTCCTCACTGGGACAATGCTCTAATAATGATGATCATCACACTTCTTTTTACTTACAACTCAAGAATTACAACTCAATGCTTAGAACAAAATTTGACTCTATGTGAATGCCTCCGGCGGTGTACCGGGATATGCAATGAATCAAGAGTGACATGTATGAAAAAATTATGAACGGTGGCTTTGCCACCAATACGATGTCAACTACATGATCATGCATGGCAATATGCCAATGATGAAGCATGTCATAACAACGGAACGGTGGAAATTTGCATAGCAATATATCTCGGAATGGCTATGGAAATTCCATAATAGGTAGGTACGGTGGCTGTTTTGAGGAAGGTATATGGTGGGTTTATGGTACCAGTGAAAGTTGCGCGGTACTAGAGAGGCTAGCAAATGTGGAAGGGTGAGGGTGCGTATAATCCATGGACTCAACATTAGTCATAAAGAACTCACATACTTATTGCAAAAATCTATTAGTTATCAAAACAAAGTACTACGCGCATGCTCCTAGGGGGATAGATTGGTAGGAAAAGACCATCGCTCGTCCCCGACCACCACTCATAAGGAAGGCAATAAATAAATAAATCATGCTCTAACTTCATCACATAACGGTTCACCATACGTGCATGCTACGGGAATCACAAACTTCAACACAAGCATTTCTCAAATTCACAACTACTCAACTAGCATGACTCTAATATCACCATCTCCATATCTCAAAACAATCATCAAGTATCAAACTTCTCTTAGTATTCAATGCACTTGTATGAGGGTTTTTATTATGCCTAAAAGCAAATTGCCATGTTGTTCTAAAGGACTCTCAAAATAAAATAAGTGAAGCATGAGAGATCAATTATTTCTATAAAATAAAACCACCACCGTGCTCTAGAAGATATAAGTGAAGCACTAGAGCAAAAACTATATAGCTCAAAAGATATAAGTGAAGCTCATAGAGTATTCTAATAAATTCCAATTCATGTGTCTCTCTCTCAAAAGGTGTGTAAAAAAAGGATGATTGTGGTAAACTAAAAGGCAAAGACTCAAATCATACAAGATGCTCCAAGCAAAACACATATCGTGTGGCGAATAAAAATATAGCTCCAAGTAAAGTTACCGAGGAACGAAGACAAAAGAGGGGATGCCTTCCAGGGCATCCCCAAGCTTAGGCCTTTTGGTGTCCTTGTATTTTACCTTGGGGTGCCATGGGCATCCCCATTCTTAGGCTCTTGCCTCTCTTTGTTCCATAATCCATCAAATCTTTACCCAAAACTTGAAAACTTCACAACACAAAACTCAAAATAAAAAATCTTGTGAGCTCCGTTAGCGAAAGAAAACAAAACACCACTTCAAGGTACTATAATTAACTCATTACTGATTTATATTTGTGTTAAACCTACTGTATTCCAAATTCTCTATGGTTTATGAACTCTTTTACTAGCCATAGATTCATCAAAATAAGCAAACAACACAAGAAAACAGAATCTGTCAAAAACAGAACAGTCTGTAGTAATCTGTAACTAACGCAAACTTCTGGAACCCCAAAAATTCTAAAATAAATTGATGCACATGAGGAATTTATCTATTAATCATATTCAAAAATAATTAACTAAATATCACTCTCCAATAAAAAATGGCAGCAATTCTCATGAGTGCTAAAGTTTCTGTTTTTTACAGCAAGATCAAAAAGATTTTCCCCAAGTCTTCCCAACGGTTCTACTTGGCACAAACACTAAAACACAAAAAACAAAACCAAAAAAGAGGCTATATAAATTATTTATTACTAATCAGGATCAAAAAGAAAGGAATAAAAATAAAATTGGGTTGCCTCCCAACAAGCGCTATCGTTTAACGCCCCTAGCTAGGCATAAAAGCGAAGATAGATCTAGGTATTGCCATCTTTGGTAGGCAATTCATAAGTGGCTCTCATAATAGATTCATATGGTAATTTAATTTTATTTCTAGGGAAGTGTTACATGCCTTTCCTTAACAGAATTTGGAATTTAATATTCCCTTCCTTCATATCAATAATTGCATCAATTGTTCTAAGGAAAGGTCTACTAAGAATAATAGGACATGAAGAATTGCGATCTATATCAAGAACAATGAAATCTACGTGCACATAATTCCTATTTGCAATAATAAGAAAATCATTAATATTTCCCATAGGTTTCTTAATAGTGGAGTCCGCAAGGTGCAAGTTTAAAGAACAATCATCAAATTCACGAAAACCTAGCAAATCACACAAAGTTTTTGGGATCGTGGAAACACTAGCACCCAAATCACACAAAGCATATCATTCATGATCTTTACTTTTTATTCTAATAGTGGGTTCCCACTCATCATAAAGTTTCCTAGGGATAGAAACTTCCAACTCAAGTTTTTCTTCATAAGATTGCATCAAAGCATCAACGATATGTTTAGTAAAAGCTTTATTTTGACTATAAGCATGAGGAGAATTTAGCACGGATTGCAACAAGGAAATACAGTATATCAAAGAGAAATTATCATAATTAAATTCCTTGAAATCCAAGATAGTGGGTTCATTGCTATTTAAAGTTTTAACCTCTTCAATCCCACTTTTAACAATTTTTGCATCAAGATCTAAAAACTCTGAATCATTGGGATGCCTTCTAACTAAAGTTGTCTCATCTCCAGTCCCATCATTATCAAGATTCATATCGCAAAACAAATATTTAATAGGGGACACATCAATCACTTTTAGATCTTCATCCTTATTATTATGAAAACTAGAAGAACACGCTTTCACAAAGCAATCTTTTTTTAGCACACATCCTAGCGGTTCTTTCTTTGCACTCATCAATGGAAATTATCATGGCTTTGAGAGACTCATTGATATCATGCTTAGGTGGAATAGATGTAAGTTTCAAAGAATCAACATCAAGAGAAATTCTATCCACGTTCCTAGCCAACTCATCAATCTTAAGAAATTTTTCTTCAATCAAAGCATTGAAACTCTATTGCAAACTAATAAATTCTTTAATATTAGATTCAAAATCAGAGGGAATATTATTATAATTTCCATAAGAATTGTTGTAGGAATTACCATAATTATTAGAGGAATTACTAGGAAAAAGCCTAGGATTAAAATTACCTCTATACTAGTTGTTACCAAAATTGTTCCTACCAACAAAATTCACATCCATAGATTCATTATTATTCTCAATCAAAGTAGATAAAGGCATATCATTAGGATCAGTAGGAGCACTCTTATTAGCAAACAATTTCATAAGTTCATCCATCTTTCCACTCAAAACATTAATCTCTTCAATTGCATGAACTTTCTTACTGGTAGATCTTTCCGTGTGCCATTGAGAATAACTAAACAATAATATTATCTAGTAGTTTGGTAGCTTCTCCTAAAGTGATTTCCATAAAAGTGCCTCCCGCGGCTGAATCTAAAAGATTTCTACAAGCAAAGTTCAATCCGGCATAATTTTTTTGTATAATCATCCAAATATTCAAACCATGTGTGGGCAATTACGTATCATTAATTTCATCCTCTCCCAAGCTTGTGCAACATGCTCATGATCAAGTCGCTTAAAATTCATAATATCGTTTCTAAGAGAGATGATCTTAGCGGGAGGAAAATACTTAGAGGTAAAAGCATCTTTGCACTTATTCCATGAATCAATACTATTTTTAGGCAAAGACGAAAACCAAGCTTTAGCACGATCTCTAAGAGAAAACGGAAATAGCTTAAGCTTAACAATATCATTATCCACATCTTTCTTCTTTTGCATATCACACAAATCAACGAAGTTGTTTAGATGGGTTGCGGCATCTTCACTAGGAAGGACAGAATACAGATCTTTCATGACAAGATTCAGCAAGGCATCTTCACTAGGAAGGCTAGAAAACAGATCTTTCATGATAAGATTCATCAAGGCAGTATTAATCTCACAAGATTCAGCATCAGTAAGAGGAGCAATCGGAGTGCTAATAAAATCATTATTGTTGGTATTGGTAAAGTCACACAATTTAGTATAATCTTGAGCCATCGTGAAAAGCAAGCAATCCAACACACAAGCAAACAAGAAACGGGCAAAAGAGGCAAATTGGGAAAGAGAAGGGGAACGGAAAGAGAGGGCGAATAAAACGTCAAGGGTGAAGTGGGGGAGAGGAAAATGAGAGGCAAATGGAAAATAATGTAATGCGAAGGATAAGAGTTGTGATGGGTACATGGAATGTCTTGACTTGGCGTAGATCTCTCCGGCAACGGCGCTAGAAATCCTTCTTGCTACTTCTTGAGCACTACGTTGGTTTTCCCTTGAAGAGGAAAGGGTGATGCAGTAAAGCAGCGTAAGTATTTCCCTCAGTTTTTGAGAACCAAGGTATCAATCAAGTAGGAGACCACGCGCGAGTCACCTCGTACCTACACATACAAATAAGAACCTCGCAACCAATGCGATAAAGGGGTTGTCAATCCCTTCATGGCCACTTGCAAGAGTGAGATCTGATAGAGATGATAATAATAGGATAAATATTTTTGGTATTTTTATGATATAGATTGAAAGTAAAGATTGCAAAATAAAGTAGATGGGAAACTTGTATGATGGAGAATAGACCCGGGGGCCATAGGTTTCACTAGTGGCTTCTCTCAAGATAGCATAAGTATTATGGTGGGTGAACAAATTACTGTCGAGCAATTGGTAGAAAAGCGAGTAATTATGAGAATATCTAGGCATGATCATGTAAATAGGCATCACGTCCGTGACAAGTAGCCCGACTCCTGCATGCATCTACTACTATTACTCCACACATCGACCGCTATCCAGCATGCATCTAGAGTATTAAGTTCATAAGAACAGAGTAACGCCTTAAGCAAGATGACATGATGTAGAGGGATAAACTCATGCAATATGATGTAAACCCCATATTTTTATCCTCGATGGCAACAATACAATACGTGTCGTTTCCCTTTCTGTCACTGGGATCGAGCACCGCAAGATTGAACCCAAAGCTAAGCACTTCTCCCATTGCAAGAAAGATCAATCTAGTAGGCCAAACCAAACTGATAATTCAAAGAGACTTGCAAAGAAAAACCAATCATACATAAAAGAATTCAGAGGCGATTCAAATATTGTTCATAGATAAACTTGATCATAAACACACAATTCATCGGATCTCGACAAACACACCACAAAAGAAGATTACATCGAATAGATCTCCAAGAGAATTGAGGAGAACTTTGTATTGAGATCCAAAGAGAGAAAAGAAGTTGTCTAGATACTAGCTATGGACCCGAAGGTCTGAAGTAAACTACTCACAGATCATCGGAGGGGCCATGGAGTTGATGTAGAGGCCCTCCGTGATCAATGCCCCCTCCGGTGGAGCTCTGGAAAAGGCCCCAAGATGGGATCTCTTGGGTACAGAAGGTTGTGGCGGTGGAAATAGGGTTTCATGGTGCTCCTGGATGTTCTCAGGGTATATGGATATATATAGGAGGAAGAAGTACGTCAGTGGAGCAACAAGGGGTCCACGAGGGTGGAGGGTGCGCCCCCTGCCTCGTGGCCTCCTCGATTGTTTCTTGACGTCCACTCCAAGTCTCCTGGATCACGTTTGTTCCAAAAATAGCGCTCCCGAAGGTTTCATTCCGTTTGGACTCCGTTTGATATTCCTTTTCAATGAAACTCTAAAATAGGCAAAAAAAATAGCAATTTGGGCTGGGCCTCCGGTTAGTAGGTTAGTCCCAAAAATAATATAAAAGTGTAAAAATAAGCCCATTAACGTCCAAAATACATAATATAATAGCATGGAGCAATCAAAAATTATAGATACGTTGGAGACGTATCACCGCACCCAAGTCCTCTCAATTCGGTGGCGCCCTCTATGGCGCACCGTGCCCCTTAATCTCGATTGTCGTCAGCTATCTCTCTTCAATGATTTTAAAATCCCCAGAGCCATCACCTCCTCCCATCAGGGCTCCGTTCAAAACCTCTGCATCCCGTCATGCTACCTGAGCAAGCATACCATGCCCTGCACGGTGGACGCCTAGCTGAAATCCCCTGAATTCACAGAACTATAGCTGCTTGAGTTCTACTATTCCCCTGGAAATCACCTACCAGATACCAAACACCATCTGCCTGTGCCCTCAGCACCGATGCCCATTTTCAACTCGGCTGCAACCCTCGTGCTTTTGTACGGTTTGTAAGCTGGAGTTAGATGTTCTTGCCCTTTTCAATTCGGCTGTGACTGTCATATTTTCTTTGAAACAAGGCAAATGGCTTGCCATTCGTTTAATTTTGAGTGAAATATTGTAACAAATCCCAACCAAGGGAAATACCATCACTCTCGCCGGCTGCTTGAGCTCACTGTGCATTACAGAAGCCAAGTGATTAGCACCCACCAGCACCCACAAACTTATTTCGAACTAGCACACAAAATGGGCTATAAATTTTCATAGGAAAGGCTGCATGACCGTGATAGATTTGGATTCTGACATTTGGGACCCACGAGGAAATAGCCTATCCAAGGTGGTGTCGACTTACTAGCTAGTCAACAAAAGTTTCTGCTGGCCAACCGTTGGATTGACATCCAACATCTGTCGTGTATCTTCTATCTCTAGTCTTCTTCCTCCAGCCGCCCAAACCAAACCACCCCGTCAGCTCCGCCTGCCCTCACCTCCCATGGCTGGTTGCGCCTCCCCCGCCCTACCATACCCTCCAATGTTGGCCAGTCCCTCCCTCTATTCCCCCACATGTCCTGTTATTCTCCGGCGACATCAGTCCCAACACGCACCCGCACCCGAACCAGTCAACCCTCGTACTCCCCTCCGCCTGCGACTGGACCGAAGCATCTTCCACGGCTCCTGTTCATTCCGTTCAAGGCCTCACCGTCGTCCTCGGCCTTGGTTCGCTCGCCGTGTGCAGTGCGCCGCCTTCTTGCGTTGTCAACGCTATCAACAACCGAGAGGAACAAGGATATGACTGTACGTGGAGAGTATGACAGTAGGGACCCACCAGCGTCATGGCAGTATGCAAGCAGGTGCTTCGTTATTACCCCCAAAAAATGGTTCCTCCTAATGGTTGGACATCTGGGGCTCACGCCATTGTCAACGTAGTCAATAAATGAGAGAATTACACAACGAGCGGCTGACACCATGGACCTAGCAGGTCGCGTAGTTGTTATTTACTTTTTTTAGGAACAAGCAGTTGTTATTTATACTAGTTTTAGCGATGGATCAGGGTAACAACGGTGCTGTGCGGGGGTTGTGGGCCGTATAGCCAGGGTTTTATTTATGTTTACCACCTCATGAGCCCAGTTGTGTTTTTTTCTTGCTGAAAATGGCTAGCCCAGTTCTATTTTTTAAAGAAATACCCAAACGAGGCCTACTTGCTTTATCAGCCCTGTTGGGCTGCAAATCTTTCAACACAAGGAGAGAGTTTCATTTGGTTTGCCCAGAAATGGGCTGTACATTTTTAAAACACAACAAACCAGGAATTAGTTTCATTTTTTTAATTACAAGATTTTAAATTCCATTGATTTTTATGCCTGGACAATTATTTGGATTTTATATTTATATAAATTATTTTTCAAAATAGTTTGAATGTGACTCGATATTTCGGGATTAAAAACAGTTGACCACACCGAAATATGCAAAATTTCGTATAATTTCTAACCATGGCCACAATATGTGGTGTAATGCTAAAAAAACAAGATGGGCTCCAAAAAAATTCTTAAGAATTGGAAAATGGGTTGTAAATTATTAGAAATAATGGCAGATGGGCTGTATGTTGTTTTCCACAGATTTGAGGATGACTTGTGTGCCTACTACAGGTTGACGCATATGCGTTCCTAAAAAATAAGGTTGACGTACACGCAACACCGTGTCAACTTAGTCAACACATGAGAGCTGTGACTGTTGGATGTCCATCCAACGGCCGTCGTGCTTCTTCAATCTCTTCTCTTCCTGCTCCAGCCGCTCAAACAAGCACCAACGGGACTGCCTGCTCCCTCCTCTCGCGGCCGGCTATGCTGCCGCACAGGCCTCACCGCCCCATCGTTCTCCCATCACTGGACTAGCCACCCCTCTACTCACCCACACCTGCTGTTATTCTCTGGCGACGGCAGATGAACCAGTATACCCTCGCACTCCCCTGCGCATGGGAAACAACTACCGAGTTTTCCCTGGCTCCGTGTTGTTCCCTTCCTAGGCCTCACCATCGTCCACCGCCCTGGTGCTCTCGGTGCGACGTGGTCAACGAACGACATGCATCGGAAGTGGACTGTACATGGAGAGGCTGACAGCTGGGTCCACGGCTACATGCAAGGAAATGCCTCCTTATTACGCACAAAATAATGATTCCTCCACCGGAAGGGCCTCTGTATTTCGTGAAAAAAATGTTCCCCCGCTGACAGGTTGGACTCATCAGCTATATCTGCGCACACAAGGAAATGCCTCATTATTACGCACAAAAAATGAATACCCCCTTCTAGCTGGGACTCACCAAAGTGGGAGGCTGACTTGTGGGCCTACTAAGATGATGGGGACTGAGGGCTTTGTCAACTTAGTCAATATGAACGATTCTAGCTCCAGTGACCGTACGATGTCCATCCAACGGCCGTAGTGCTTCTTCAACCTCTGGTCTTCTTGCTCCAGCCGCCCAGAGCAGCGACGGTCGTGCCGCCTGCTACTGCCTCCTGTGGCCGGCTGTGCTGCCGCGGAGGCCTCATCGCCCCCTACTACTCCCACCGCTGGCCAGGCCCTGCCGCAACGCCAGCCTCACACCGCAGCCGAACCAGTGAACCCTCATACTCCTCTCCGCGTGGGCTTCCACTGCCACGTCTTCCCTGGCTCCGTGTCGTCCCCTTCCTAGGCCTCGTCGTTGTCCACCGCCCTGGTGCTCTTAGCGCGGCGTGGTCAACGTGGTCAAGGAACGACTTCCATCAGAAGAGTACTGTACGTGGAGAGGCTAACAGCTGGGTCCACGGCCGCAGCAAGGAAGTGCCTCCTTATTACGTGTAAAATAATGATTCCTCCACCTCACAGCAGGGACCCACCGGACAAGCCACCGTATTTCGCGAAAAAACGTTTCTCCCCTGACTGCTAGGACCCACCAGCTACATCTTCGCACGCAAGGAAGTGCCTGACAGTCGAGACCCACCTGGTCAAAGCGTACGTAGCATTGTCATTCTGGTCGCGAACGTGTACGTACATGCTGGTCGATCGGTCTGTCTGCAAGCTACAGCGATGAACTAGTGGCCGTGTAAGGAAGGGCACGTGTGGTAGTAGAGGCACGCACGTGTGGTAGTAGAGGCGCGCACGTAGCATTACACGTATGTATAGCGGCCAGGGTGCAAGAAAGAAAATACGGCCACGTAGGTACATACAGACAGGGTCTCGAACGCCTACTCGCGCATACGTATGGCCAGGGCTCATGTACATGGCTGCATCGGAATGGAGAAAATGCGTCGTCGTCGTGTTCATGGGGAGGCAACTGAATGCGTCGTGTTCATCGGGAGGCAACGGAACGTGTGCTGTTCATCGGGAGCCAACCGGCTTGGACGGAACAGGCGATGGAAACAAGGCCTGACATACCGCAGAACGGAGGAAACAGCCTTGTGTTCGACCGGCCACGGTGGAAACGGGATCCTATTCATCGGGAGGGGTCTGGATACCGCAAAACGTAGGAAACGAACCTCCTACGGTGGAAACGGGATCCTGTTGATCGGGAGGGGTGTGGCATACCGCGAAACTGAGGAAAGAGACTTGTGTTGGAGCGCTACGGTCGAAACAGGGGTCCTGTTCATCGGGAGGGGTGTGGCATACCACAAAACGGGACTCCACGTGATACTGTTCATCTCCACCGTCGACCTCCTCCAGCCTCCACGGGGTACTGTTCATCCACCGTCGACCTCCTCCAGCCTCCACCTACGACTGTTCATCCACGGGCTCCTGTTCATCCAGCCTCCACCGTGCGCTCCTCCACCGGCTACTGTTCAACCAGCCCTCGCCACGGGGGTCCTGTTCAACCACCCCTCCACGGGCTACTGTTCATCCAGCCCTCCACCGGCTGCTGTTCAACTACCCCTCCATCGGCTACTATGCAACTAGCCCTCCACCGGCTACTATTCAACTAGCCCTCCACCGGGTCCTATTCATCCAGCCCTCCATAGGGTCCTGTTCATCCACCGGCTCGACCGATCGGGGTACTATTCATCTAGCATCAACGGCCTCTACTGCCACGGGTTCATGTTCATCCAACCCCATCGGGAATTGTTCTTCCAAACCCCCTCGACAACGCGCACTGTTCATCCAGAGGCAGCATTGATTGGCTTCAGTTAGCAGCAGTAGCGAAGGAATCACACTCGGGTTCAGTTAACAGCAAGGGATCGATCGATCACTCGGGTTCAGTAACGCATAGCCTGCAGTGCAATCGCTCGGGTTCAGTTAGATCCCAACGCCTCGCACACGCGCGCGTACGTACGAGAGAAACACGCATCGCTCGGCCCCCGACCACCCACCGTAACCGGGAACTCCCCGATATTTTCCTCGTCCTCGCTTTTACCATGGTTTTTTCCATCATGGACGGCCCAAAGAATGTCATGCAGCTACATCTCCGGCCCGCCCAGGACGAAAAGCCCATTTTCTGTCATGATTTTTTTTCATAGAAGTAGGACCCCAGCACATCTATGATACCGGGTTTTGTCGCAATTATCGTCATAGAAGTGTCATAAGTATGACAGATTTTTTCGTTTGGCGCTAAATGTCACGGATGTATCTTTTTTGTAGTGATAACACTCTCTTAGCTGATCATGAGAAGCTTTCTTGTGAATTTCTTCAAAGAAAGCAAGATCTTGAAAAGCTAAGGGTGAGTTATGAAGATCTTCAGAAGGAAAATGATTCATTGAGTGCTCAACAGATCAGTTCCGCTCAGGATGAATTCATTCCAGCATGTTTGAAATGCATTGAATGTGAATCTGGTCATTCTTCACCTGAAAGTTAAAATTCTTCTATTGCTTCAAGTTCTTCAACTGTCTCTGTGGTCACAAATTCCTCATCTGAGGATACCACAAGTATCACTAACAATGCAGGGTTGAAGGAATTGTATGTGATAGGCATGTACAAATGCCTCAAAGGGCATCAGGCTCTTTGTGATGTGCTTTAAAAGCAGATTCTCAACAGAAACCCTAGGAAAGAGGATATTGCCTTTGAGAGGAAACTCAATGCTGATGGGACCTACTGGAAGCCTGAGTAGTACCCCAAAACCTCATGAGTTGCTATGAAAGGACCTCCCGTAGATCCATCCACTTTAACTGGCTTTACACGTGAATCTTCATATTCTTCTGATGAGTCATTTGACTCCAATTATAAACTGTTCAAAAATCAGAATGGTGAAGTATTTGCTAGATATGTTGGAACTAACTGCAGGAATGGTCCCCCTATGAAGAAAATCTGGGTTCCCAAAAGGTACCTTGAAAGTCTTCAGCTGAATGTCGTCATGACACCACCTGTGAAGAATAGGAACCCCAGATCAAATTCTTCATATGGACCAAAGTCTTCATATGGATCCAAGTTCTCATATGGACCAAATTCCTCATGTGGATCAAATTCCTCATATGGATCAAAATCCTCATATGGTCATCATCGTGCTAACACTTCTGTTTCACAGGGAAAAATCTAAGAGCTATGAGTATGTGCATTATTGTTCAAATCATTATGTTTATAAGTCCTCGAAGAATTTCTCTGCTTATTCGTATGCTTACTCTAACCCCTATTCTGTGAAACAAAGTGGAATGGCTTCTATGCCACCTTTCTCTAATGGAGCACGCAGAATGATGAACTCTTTGCCACCCCTCCAAATGTGGGTGGTGAAGAAAAATAACTAATCTCTTATGCAGGGTTAGGTCTCCAAACGAACTTAAACGTCTGAAGAATATGCTGGAGACCTGAATAATGCTTGATAGGACGCAAGCTAATCATGAAGAAATGAATATTCATTTATCACATCCTTATACTGCTATATCTGCTGTACTGCTTGATGAAATTCAACCTGATGAATTTGATGTCATATTCTTCATAGATGAAGTATATGAGTTCGTAAGATGCACTAATTCATCTGCAGCATAACCAACCCAAAGCCACTCAGTGGGTCCTCAACAGTGGATGTACAAATCACATGACCGGTGACAAGAGCTTATTGATGGACACTGCTTTATCTCCATCGCATCTGAAGCATATCACCTACACTGACAAAGGCAAAAGCAAGGTATTGGGCCTAGGTAGGGTTGCGATCTCAAAGAATCGACACATGGACAAAGTCATGCTTGTCGAGTCCTTAGGATTCAACCTCACGTCTATCTCAATGCTTTGTGATCTTGATATGGTTGTTGTCTTTGGCAAATATCGTTGTGTTGTGATCATGGAATCTGACAATTCCAAAGTCTTCGAAGGCTTTAGGAAAGGAGACTTGTATATTGTTGGTTTCTCCGCAGGAGCACAGCCTACCACATGTCTACTTGCAAAAGCTTTGGAAGGATGGTTATGGCATCGACGACTAGGTCATGCTGGCATGAGGAACTTACGCACACTCGCGAAGAAGAAGCACACCATTGGCATCGAGGGTGTCAAATTCCTCAAGGACCATCTGTGTGGAGCTTGTGAAGCTAGGAAGATGACAAAATCCAAGCATCCATCGAAGACTATCATGACTACCACTCGTCCATTTGAATTGCTTCACATGGACCTCTCCGGCCCTACTCACTATGCCACATTCACAAATGCATCATCCTTATATGGCTTCGTTATTGTTGATGACTATTCTCGTTATACATGGGTGCATATCATCACTTATAAAACTGAAGTGCAGGAAGTCTTCAAATGGTTTTCCTAGAGGGCTTCGACAAACTTCGATGTGAAGATCAAGCACATTAGGAGTGACAATGGGACCGAGTTCAAGAATACTGGTCTTGATGACTATCTTTATGAACTTGGTATTACTCATGAGTTATATGCCCCCTATACTCCTCAGCAAAATAGTGTCGTGGAGCGCAAGAACAAGACACTTGTTGAGATGGCTCGCACTATGCTTGATGAATACAAGACACCTCCTCACTTCTGGCCTGAGGAAATTGATACCGCGTGCCACATCATCAACATGGTATATCTTCACAAATTCTTCAAAAAGACCTCATATGAACTCCTCATTGACAAGAAACCCAATGTGAGTTATTTCAAAGTCTTCGGTGCTAAATGTTGGATTAGAGATCCTCATCACAATTCTAAGTTTGTACCGAAAGCACATGAAGGTTTTATGCTTGGTTACGGAAAGGACTCGCACACCTATAGAGTCTTCAACACCTTTCACCACAAGGTTGTTGAAACTGTAGATGTGCGGTTCGATGAAACTAATGGCTCGCAAAGAGAGCACCTACCTCCTATGCTAGATGAAATGTCACCTGAGGAATCTATCAAGTTCAAGGCTACCAAGGATGTCATACCCACTGAAGAATCTGCTGAAGATGTCATTCTAGAACGTGAAGAAAATCATGCTGCTCCTCCTCCTCACATTGCAAATGAAGTGCAGATTGACAAAATCATCGACGACATCAATGCACCAGGTCCTTTCACACGCTCAAGGGTTTCACATTTTTCTTACTTTGGTGGGCACTTTGCTTTTGTCTCTATCACAGAGCCCAGCAAAGTTGATGAGGCATTTCTGGAGCCTGAGTGGATTCAAATGATGCAAGAGGAATTACATCAATACGAGCTCAACAATGTCTGGGAACTTGTCAAGCGTCCAGACCCTCGCAAGCACAATATCATCGGTACCAAATGGATCTACTGCAACAAGCAAGATGAAAATGGCCTTGTGGTGAGGAATAAGGCTCGTCTTGTAGCTCAAGGCTACACACAGGTTGAAGGAATTGATTTTGATGAAACTTTTGCACCTGTTGCTAGGCTTGAGGCTATTCACATATTGCTTGCTTATGCTAACCATCATAATATCATCTTATATCAAATGGATGTGAAAAGTGCATTCCTTAATGGTAAGCTTGAGGAAGAAGTATATGTTGCTCAACCGCCAGGTTTTGAAGATCCAAAGCATCCTGACAAAGTCTTCAGACTCAATAAGGCCCTCTATGTCCTCAAGCAGGCCCCTCGGGCGTGGTATGATACTTTGAAGGAATTCCTCATGAAGAAAGGCTTCAAACCCGGTTCATTTGACCCAACTCTTTTCACCAAAACCTATGATGATGAATTATTCATGTGCCAAATATATGTTGATGATATTATCTTTGGCTGTACTAACCAACGTTACAGTGACGAATTTGCCTATATGATGAGTGAGGAATATCAAATGTCTATGATGGGAGAATTGAAATTCTTCTTAGGTCTTCAAATTCATCAACAACGAAACGACATCTTCATATCTCAAGAGAAATACCTCAACGATTTGTTGAGGAAATTCAGCATGCAAGATTGCAAAGGCGTAAAAATCCCCATGCCCACAAATGGCCATCTATGCACTGATGAAAATGGTATAGACTTTGATCATAGGGTATACCGCTCCATGATTGGCTCTTTATTGTATCTGTCTGCATCTAGGCCAGATATTATGCTTAGTGTTTGCACGTGTGCCTGTTTTCAAGATACACCGAAGGAATCACACCATAAGGTTGTGAAGCATATTCTTCGATATCTAGCTCACACTCCAACACTTGGATTATGGTATCCCTAGGGTTTGACTTTTGATATCATTGGATATTCAGACTCTGACTATGCTGGTGATCGATTGGATCGCAAGTCAGCATCAGGCACATGCCATTTCCTCGGACGATCCTTAGTCTGTTGGTCCTCGAAGAAGCAGAACTGCGTATCACTCTCTATTGCTGAAGCTGAGTACATTGCTGCTGGTTCGTGTTGTGCTCAATTGCTATCGATGAAGCAAACCCTCAAGGACTACAACATCAATGTGAAGAATGTGCCCCTCTTCTGTGACAATGAGAGTGCCATCAAGATTGCTCATAACCCAGTTCAGCACTCAAAGACAAAGCACATCCAGGTTCATCATCATTTTTTTGAGATCATGTGTTGAAGGGTGACATCTCTATCGAGCACATGAAGACTAAAGAATAGCTAGCGGATATCTTCACAAAGCCGAGAAGAGATTTAGCAAGTTGCGGTGTGAGCTAAATATCTTAGAATCTTCGAATATTCTTTGAGAAGGACACACATCCCAACACTTATGCAAAATTTATGACTTAGATGTGTAACACACGAAGTAACGTTTTTCTTCAATCAATGAAGACTAACCCTATAAGTGTGAACAAATTAATGAAGAATTTGATTCTCGGAGCCTACGACAATTGTATGCGGTGTCTGAAATCATCGTTCTTATACGGTGGGTCACGACACCAACAAAAGTTGAAAATCTTCAATTTGAGTTTTTCTTCATTTTGCAAATTCTTCAATTTTTAAATTCCACAATGTTCAAATTCTTCAACTTTGCATTGTCTTCACTTTTTCCGACTGTGTTCTTCATTGACTATATATATATAGGGTCGCGCTATTCGTCACCCTGGGTGGGGAATAGTTATTCTTCACCCCCTCTCTATTTTGACATCAATGAACCGTATTTTTACGTTTCGTAAATTTTGTCTTATTTCAACATAAAAGTAGAATGTAAGAAAATATGTACTCATCGTAAAAAATATTTTATGTTACGTAAAATTATGAATGTAAAAACATAGTGTAAAACATACATAAAATATGTTTTTTCTGGTCTTATAACCTATTTTTTTGTTTTTTATACCAAAATTTACATATTAAATCAATACACATGTAACTATTTATATTTTAAACGTAATTTATTTAAGAAGCGATCGTAAGATTACCTCGGGTGAAGAATAACTTATTCTGCATCCTGGGTGATGAATAGTAACACTATATATATATATAAACACTATTCTGATCACGAGATCAGAATAATATTTTGTTAACAACCTGACTGCCTGAGTAACCTCTGTACAAACCCGACCTTCGTGCTATCTTCGCAACCGTGCCTTCTACTGCGACTTTTTATGATCATTCGTGTTGTTTGTGATGTAAGTGTAATGTGGACACGTTTTTTAGAATCTAAATGCTTGTTTTGATTCGGAATCTAGCACGTTGGTGGATTTGCTCTCGAGGTCGTGATGAACTTGTGTCTGTTACAAGTTTAATGCATGTTGTGGATGTTGTCAAAGCTCTGGCATGATGGGGATTAGGTTTTGGTACGAGTTTGGAGCACAAATTCTTGTTATTTCAAACAAATTTGAAATCACCCGTGTTCTTCATCCGCCCGAGATGCAGCCTGCGCTTCTGTTGATTTCTCGTTTTTCCTTAAAGTTTGCTGGCTGATTTGCATACTTTAGTGAAATTCAAGGCTTACTAAGCCGTAAATTTTAATCGGGAGGGTACTTATGGTTTGATTTCTAGCGATTTAATGTTGGCACTCCCGCGGGTTTTTGCACAGGTTATTTTTGCGGTTTTGAAATTTGCCCTCTAGTCATTTTAGTTGTCGAAAGGGAGTTGCCATATCATTTCCAAGGGGGTGCGGACGTGTTGTAATCTTGTGTAGATGATTTTATGCTTCGGACGGATTCGTTTGTTCATTATTTTTAGATCATCTAATGGTCGACGTACAAGCTGGACTTCTGCTTTGTCATACCTGAACTTCTGCTTTTCCTTCGTTGGATCCTATCGGGGCTGGGGCGGCTCGGGATCAGGATCGGGGGAGGATCAGGTGGATCCTGTGGGTCTGGCTAGGTTTCTGTGCTGGACTTCTGCGTTGTCATACCTGAACTTCTTCTTTTTTTCGTTGCAAGGTAATGCAGCAAGACCTCTGTATTTCTTTCCTTTTTCTGTCATTTTCATTCTTGCATTGTTTTGATTTATTTGACTAAGCCCAATGATTGACCATGGAATTAATTGGCCGATGGATATGCATATATTTTTCTGTTTTTCCTAGTTTGTTTTCGTACTTCTAATAGTTTGTTGGACTTCACTTATGCCTTCGGAGTCACAAGAGATGCAAACATTTTTATAAATTTACTGATTTACGAAGCTAATTATTGAACTTACCTTATTTAGAACATTTCATTAGTTAACTTACGCCTCCTGCATTTTGTTTCTTCGACATTAAACATTATTATTCCTAAGGTGTTTCTTTCTTGGTTTTTTATGTCACAACAATGAAACTTTTCATGAATGCAGGTCCATCTTTTTGACATTGATATTCTAGGACAGATTACATTCCAGGAATCAAAAACCCTTACTAGATTTCTTCTGCAATTTGTTGTAGCTAGTGTGTAAGTGTGGAGCTGGACCACAGGCACATGCATCCTCTTTTCCCTTAGTCTATGTTTTGGTATAGTTTTTTGATCATCCACTATCTTCAGTAGGATCTGGACTTCTTTTTTATTAATGGTTGAACTTCTGGTTTTCCAGATTGCATTCCACATTTGCAAGGCGAAGGTGCATGGTGCTCTATATTTTCTTTGTTTGGTTTTCTTTGTAATTTTAATTCTTCAGATGTTCTTTTTATACTTTTGTCTCATGAGCAATCATGGGATTAGCCCAAGTATGCAAGCACTTTTTCCAGATCATCTAAGGGCCGTTGTAGAAGCTGGACTTCTATGTTGTTCATACATGAACTTCTGCTTTTCCTTCTTTGCAAATTATGCAGCAAGTCCTTTGTATTTCTTTCCTTTTTATGTTATTTTTCATTCTTTGCATTGGTTTGGATTTTTTTTGACTTAGTCCCATGAGCAACCATGGAATTGGCCGACGGATATGCGTATTTTCTTATTTTTTTTCTAGTATGTTTTGTACATATAATAGTTGTTGGTCTTCACTGAATAACTATCCTAAACTTCTGTATGATAATCCTTTTTAACATGTTAATTTGAGGTTTTACAAAACCCCGAACTTCTATATTTTCACTATTTGAACTTCTTATTTATAATTTTGTTTGTTATTTTTGGATTTAAATATTTTTTGATATTGAAATTGGCATTGCGCGTATTGAAAAATGCGGTAGCGCGAGGCCGAGTAGGGGGGAGGGGGGTCAAGACCCCCCTCCCCTCCCCCTGCGAGGCCGAGACAGGAACGAGCCGGAGCAGGCGACGACGCGGCGTGCCACGTCGTCGCATGCGGAGGGGAGTCCGTCACATCCGTGACCCCACTATCTACCTTAGGGGTGTGGATCTGGGATGCGTGCGGTGGGGGTCGAAATAGAATAACTGCATTGCGTCCTGTGAAAATCTAGCGCGTAGCAATGCAGTAGTGCGAGGCCGAGCAGGGGGGGTCGGGACCCCCCCTCCCCTCCCCCTGCAAGGCCGAGACAGGAATGAGCCGGAGTAGGCGACGACACGGCGTGCCACGTCGTCGCATGCGGAGGCGAGTCCGTCACATCCGCGACCCCACTATCTATCTTAGGGTTTAGGGTTTAGTGTTTAGGGTATTTTAGTTAGATGTGAACTTCATCTGTTTTGTACTTGAACTTCTTCTTTTTGTTTCTTAGGGTCATTTATTCTCATGCCTTTACTTCTTTTTTTAGAGTACTTGAACTTCTGTTCTTTATTTTTTGAACTTTTTTCTCTCGTTTTTAGGTGCATATTTATGTATGTATTTTTCTTCCCTTGGTAGTGTATTTGTCATCTATTTTTGGTTTTAAGGATATCAGCACTATTGTTGTGTGATCTTATCTCACTATAATAGATGCATTCAAATGGTGCATTCATTTATCTATAGATGTATTTACTTTTTTAGCTGTTGGGGGGGGGGGGGTAAAACTGTAATTTCACCTGCGTTGCAAGTCCCATTACAGAGAGGCATTAAGTGAGCATCTCCCTCGCCGCCACCTATCAGAAAACCCCTCTCCCCCTGTCGCTCGCTCTCTCCCCCCTCTCCATCGCTCCGCTGCCTTCGTCGCCTGCAACTCCCCCTGATTTCTCCGCCCCTGTCTCCTACCGTCGTGCGTGGAGTAACCGGCGCACGCCCCCGCTCCTATTTCTCCCCCATGCCCCGCTCTCCCTCGCCCAGCCTGCTCTCTTCTGCTCTGAAGCGAGGGCGGAAACTACCTGCGCGGTTGCAAGGTGCGCGTGGTGTCATGGGGAGTTGAAGAACCGTCGCGGATTCGTGCATGTGGGGGTTGTTTCGAGAGGTACAAATGCTGCCCTCCTAATGCTTGCTTTTAGTTTCTCCAGATCTGTCGAGGCCTGCCTGTTTCTTCTTTGTGCTCTCGCGTCCGCCTCCTACCCCTCTTCTTCTGATGGTTTGGTGGGAAATTAGGTAGGGTTCTTGTGCGTGTGGTGGTTGGATTTCATTCCCCCGTGATCAGATTTGTTTGTGAGATGCTTGTGTGTGCTATTTGTCCCTTCAGACTTGTATGGATATCATTTCCCCTTTGTTGATTTTAGCAGTCAGATGCAGGTAAGAGAGGGTGTGGTGTGATGGATGGTTGATGTTGGATCTGATGTATCTAATTGCATTAGTGCTGTGGATTTCGAAGTCTAGATTATGTCTGTGACATTCTAGTTAGTCTATGGATACATTTTTTGTTGTGCTTGCCTAGATGTGTTACTGTTCATATTTTCATACTTGTTGGTATGTTCTAGTTGTTTCATCCTAGGGTTTCATTCAGTTTCTTGTTGTATTTTGTTGTATGATTTTGTACTTTGCTAACTATATGCAATCAATCCCCTATTTTTAGCAGGTTGTTCTAGTGTTTGGAGTTGCATTCATCAAGGCTGTTGTGTTGTCATGGCTTCAAAACCTTCTCCAGGTATCTTAATGTAGTTGTATCTCGTATTTTAAATAGCAGTATTCTTATATATGTCTGCCCATATCTTCACTTAGTTTTCTTGTTGGACTGCCATTCTTAATAGTGTGAACTTCTAAGAAAGGTTATGTGTATGCTTTTTACCCTTAGTTTGAGTTAGTAGAGTGTTGCTTACTTTTTAGTTGATGATTTGCAGGTGAAACTATGTCACCAAGTGTTGTTGGACTTCCCAAATGTTCCATATTTACAGTGTATATCTTTGTTTTTTTGTTACCATGTTCATGGTATTAATATTTAGCTTGCCTGTGAAATACTATTTGTGGTCATGCTACATCTTTTTTATGTGGTACTTGCTTGGGTCACATAGTTGAACTTCTGGTTTTAATTATTGTTTGTTTATAATGAAATTTGGTTGAACTTTTGTTATGAACATTTTGTTTTACTGCTCTGTAATATATTGTTGAACTTCTGGACATTCATGTTATATGTAGTAGCCCCTCTGGTGTAGGTTGTTTTTATATTTAGTAAGTAAATTTTAGTTTGTTTGTTGTGTTTACTGCTTTGTTAGGTATTGTTGAACTTCTGGGTATTGAACATTGTTGTCAAAGTAGAAGTGCCTTTGGTGTAAGATTGCATATTAGAACTCAGCTGCCTTTTTTACTTGCATTTTTTGTAGTTGGTGATGAGTTGAATAGTTCTAAAAAAATGCCTGCGATCAAGATGGAGCTTCAGAAGTTAATACTGATGCTCCAATGTCTGATGCGGCTAAATCACCCATAATCCCTTTCACTGTGATTGCTGAGGTTGCTTCGAGCCTTGAGAATTTTTCAAGCCTCGAGGATCTTGCTTCTGCAGCTCTTGCTTCACCTAGTATGTGAAACCCCTTTTCTTTTCATTTTAAATTCTCGAGCCATGTTTTTTTAACTTGTTCTCGTCGGTTGTTTTTGTTTTTGTTCCTGACTTTTTTTATTTTTTCCTTTGTTTTTTGTGTTCTTTGAAGATGTGTCCACAGAGGAGGAAGCTCTGAACACCATCAACGATGTTCTATCTGAGTTGGATTTGTCAGAAACCCCGCTGCTGCTGAGCATGGGGCTCCATCAGTCAAAGGTTGTGATTCTGTTCCGGATCCTTTGTGCTCTCTTCAGATATCAGAGAAACAGTCGCAGTCTGTTGATGGCACTAAACCTGTCACGCAACCTGAGGATGTGCCTCTTCAGCTTCTTCTGGAGGACCAACATAAGAGGAAGAAGCAAGAAGATTTTGACAAGAAGAGGGCGGCCCCCCTTGAGAAAGGTTCTGATGTTCCTGGATCTGTTCGTGCGGCTGAGCTCACGGTTGGCGAAGACGTGTCGTGTGGCAGTGATGGCACGATTGTCCCTGTTAAGAAGAAAATCAAGAAGACCGCTGTGAGGAAGCATGTAGTTGGTGGAGTTACTCCTCGAAGGAGCCCACGTGTTTCAAGGCTTGTAGAACTTGCTAAAGATGAAGGGCTAGGCCTCGGTGGTACGCCACACCGTAGTCCTCGTGTGCTTGCTACTACCGCGCCTACACCTTCTACGCTTGGTGCTGGTGCATCTGGTAAGGGGAAGAAATGTGGCGTCAAGCGCAAGGTTGCACCTGCAAAGGTCAACAAGGGTGAGAACAAGCGTTCTCATGTTAATCCAAAGGACAAGGATGATGCTGATTTCAATGCTGATGACGAGGACGATGACGATGATGATGTTGCCGCTAATCAGGTATGAATGTCTCATGTTTACCGTTTTAGAGCATTTGTCGCTATTGCTGTAGTTCTTGTGTTTTTAGCACTGCCTTGGCGTACATAGCTAACCTTCTGCTCCATATAGACGAATAAATTAGCCGATCTGCTTTGGTTTTATGATATTACTGCCTTTGTGTACATAGTTGGACTTCTGGATATATACATGAAGAAATTAGCTTAACTTGTTGGTATACATGTTTGATTAGTGCCTTGGTGTACATGGTTGAACTTCTGCTTTTTAAATTTCCAACATTTTTGAAAGCATGTTAACTTGTGGTCATACATGGTTGTACTGCCTATGCAGACATAGTTGGACTTCTGAAATACATGTTTGATTACTACCTTGGCATACATGGTAGAACTTCTGCTTTTGTAAATTTCCAACAGTTAGAAAGCATCTTTACTTCTGGTCATACATGGTTGTACTGCCTATGTAGACATAGTTGGACTTCTGAAATGTACTGCGTATGTAGGCATTAGTGGAATTTTGGTGAAGCTTGTGTATCTCATTATTCTGCCTTTCTTCCTTGTCATTGCATTTTTCAGTACCAGCTTGTGGAGCGGCCTGAAAGGAGGAAGAGAGGAGGCAAAGCGCCCGAAGAAGGTGGCCAAGGAGGAGGTGAGGCGAAATGTTTTAACAAGACGGTTCGCTCCTCACTAGGAGAGGTCAAGACGTGTGTGAAAATGCTACAGGCTAGGCACAAGACAAGGGTTATCAAGGCTGGTTTTGGTTGTGTGTTTGACTTGACGGTTGATTCCAACATTTCTCGTCCTTTGATGGGCAACATTTACACGAGGATCGACCCTACAACCATGATTCTGGACATGGGTGAGGCAAACAAGGTTCTGCGTATTACAAGTGATGCTATTCACCATCTGTTTGGATTCCCTCAAGGTAGTCGTACCCCTCCTCGGCCCTCGAATGATGGGTTTGATGATGCTGTTATGAGGTTGAAGGGCAAGCTTGGGTACGCTAGGAGTGACGACATCAAGACAAATGATCTACGGAATATCCTCGCGGAACTTGTGAAGGATGAGACGAAGGATGATCTTGCTCTGTAGCTATTTTACCTGATTGTTTTCATGAAGGTGGTTATCCCTGGAACGTCTACACGAGTGTCCAGGGAGGCAGCAATGGCTGAGAATCTTGTGTTTGAGGATATGGAAGATATGGACTACTTGAAGGAAATATGCCCTAGAGGCAATAATAAAGTTATTATTTATTTCCTTATATCATGATAAATGTTTATTATTCATGCTAGAATTGTATTAACCGGAAACATAATACATGTGTGAATACATAGACAAACAGAGTGTCACTAGTATGCCTCTACTTGACTAGCTCGTTAATCGAAGATGGTTATGTTTCCTAACCATGAAAAAAAGAGTTGTTATTTGATTAACGGGATCACATCATTAGAAGAATGATGTGATTGACATGACCCATTCCATTAGCTTAGCACCCGATCGTTTAGTATGTTGCTATTGCTTTCTTCATGACTTATACATGTTCCTATGACTATGAGATTATGCAACTCCCGTTTGCCGGAGGAACACTTTGTGTGCTACCAAACGTCACAACGTAACTGGGTGATTATAAAGGAGCTCTACAGGTGTCTCCAAAGATACATGTTGGGTTGGCGTATTTCGAGATTAGGATTTGTCACTCCGTTTGTCGGATAGGTATCTCTGGGCCCTCTCGGTAATGCACATCACATAAGCCTTGCAAGCATTGCAACTAATGAGTTAGTTGCGAGATGATGTATTACGAAACGAGTAAAGAGACTTGCCGGTAACGAGATTGAACTAGGTATTGAGATACCGACGATCGAATCTCAGGCAAGTAACATACCGATGACAAAGGGAACAACGTATGTTGTTATGCGGTCTGACCGATAAAGATCTTCATAGAATATGTGGGAGCCAATATGAGCATCCAGGTTCCGCTATTGGTTATTGACCGGAGACGTGTCTCGGTCATGTCCACATTGTTCTCGAACCCGTAGGGTCCGCACGCTTAAGGTTTCGATGACAGTTATATTATGAGTTTATGAGTTTCGATGTACCGAAGGAGTTTGGAGTCCCGGATGAGATCGGGGACATGACGAGGAGTCTCGAAATGGTTGAGACGTAAAGATCGATATATTGGACGACTATATTCGGACATCGGAAAGGTTCCGAGTGATTCCGGTATTTTTGGAGGTACCCGGGAGTTACGGGAATACGAGAAAGAAGCAATGGGCCTTAGTGGAAAGGACGAGGAGGTGGCGCGTGCCCCTCCCAAGCCCAGTCCGAATTGGACAAGGGGTTTGGGGCGCGGCCCCTCTCTCCCTTCCTTCCCCTCTTCCCCCCTTTCCCCCCTTCTCCTAGTTGGACTAGGAAAGGTGGAAACCTAGTCCAACTAGGAGAAGGAATCCTACTCCCTGGCGCGCCCCTCCTAGGGCCGGCCTCCTCCCCCTTGCTCCTTTATATACGGGGGCAGGGGGCACCTCTAGACACACAAGTTGATCTTCGTGATCGTTCTCTTATCCGTGTGCGGTGCCCCCCTCCACCATAATCCTCGATAATATTGTAGCGGTGCTTAGGCGAAGCCCTGCGACGGTAGAACATCAAGATCTTCACCACGCCGTCGTGCTGACGGAACTCTTCCCTGACACTTTGCTGGATCGGAGTCCGGGGATCGTCATCGAGCTGAACGTGTGCTAGAACTCGGAGGTGCCGTAGTTTCGGTGCTTGATCGGTCGGGCCGTGAAGACGTACAACTACATCAACCGCGTTGTCATAACGCTTCCGCTGTCGGACTACAAGGGTACGTAGATCACACTCACCAAGGACTACAAGAGTTTTGTTGTTGTTTTTATTTGAATTAGGAAAAATGCGCGTTTTTCAAAATTGCATTTAGGGCCCAAATAAATGTTCACTTTGTCGGGATTGATTTTAGAAGCCCGGGAAAATTTATTTTGGGATTTTTGGAGTTCGTTTAGTATTTCTTTTTATTTTTCTTCCGAGCGAAAAAAAACGCAACCGACTTTGGGCCGTACTCGGCCAGGACTCCGCCTGGCCGGGGCCTTTATGAGCCGGGGCAAGCCAGCCCGAAGGCCCAGCCGCCCCGAAACCCTAGCCGCGCCCTAGCCGCCAGCCGCCGCCGCCCCGCCGCCGATGCGCCGGAGCCGCACGTCGCCCGAGGTTCGCCGCACCTCAAATCCGTGCCGTTTTTTTAAAAAAAATTTCGTTCGTCGTTTTTCTTTTTCGTCGGATTTTTCCGCGGTTATTTTCTGATCGCGATTTCTGATCCGATTTTCGTTTTAGTTTTTCTTTTCGCTCGTTTATCGGAATCAGGCGATTCAAGCGCCTGGAGTTTTGTCTCGAAACCCTCTATCCGAATAATCAACTTAAACAAGTTTTTGCTACTGTAAAATTTGACTTAGGTTCAGATTACTAGAACGAAGTTGTTTTCTTTCGCCGTTTGACTTTCTTTGCTTTGTTCGATTTGATTCCTTTTGCCAACCGGAGTTCTTAAGTTGAACCTTCTGGTTAGATCTCTTATTTGAGTTTTACCTGTGCATTAGATGAGTACTTATTGTATGCTTGTTTGTTTGCCTGCGATAGAGTACCCAGAGTGCGCCGCCTGTTACTTCGAATTGTTAGGTTTCACGGATCATCAGCAAGGCAAGTAACACTTTGATCATACCTTTTCTACAACCCAGTTTTTTGCATTAGATTAATCTTCACACATTGCATGATTAGGATCTAATTAAACTGTGGGATGGGAAGTAGATGAGGTAGTACCTATTACCTGTTTATTATCAAACCTTTGGGAGTTACTTCTACGTTTGCTTACTATGCCATGCTATGCTAGTAGACGTGGATTGGGTGAGTGAAATCCATGACAGATGTGAGATTGATAATTAATGGTTTATCTAAGGTGGCAACTTAAATACACATCTGGGTGGATTGAGGCACCTGGGTATTCCAGGACATGCCTGTTTTCTTTTGGACCGCCACCCAGGCTCAAAGGGATCATGAGATTTTTCAAACTAGAAACTTCCGTGTGCAGCCACAAGCCATTATGGGCTCTGGCATAGTTGATTAAGTCGTGCGAACTCTTACAGGGTAGACTAGCAGATGTAGGGGAAAGTAGGTGTACCGGTCTATCCATCATAAGGTGCTAGCGCTTCTGAAAGACTGTGTCTCGGTCATCCATTTCTCAAACACCATGTAGTGCGAGAAATCCAACGGAGGCGATCGAGTCTTGTGGGGAAAAGTGCGCAAACCTCTGCAGAGTGTAACAAACTAATCATGATTAGCCGTGTCCCCGGTTATGGACATCTTGAGTATCTAGTATCTGGATTATCATGTGAATCTCAACATGTTACTCTAAAATTAATGTTGTTGGGTTAATGATGATGCTTAATTGGGATTGAGAATGCTGTCAACCATTCTCAATGTTTAACAACCACCATGATAGTAATTAAATTTATTCCTCTTGAAGTAGGGAAAAATTGGCTTTATGCAAAACTGTAACCATAGAGCTTTCCACCAGCCAAATATCATATAGTATAGCTGTTGCATTCCATTACTCTCTATGTGTTACCTTGCCAGCATATTCCATGTGCTGACCCGTTCCGGGCTGCAACGTTAATGTTGCCGACTTTTCAGACGACGATTAAGGAGTTTTTAGGTCATGGTTCTATACTCAGTGATGCCGTTGGAGTTGATGGACTCACTTATCTTCCAAGCCTTCCGTTGTTATCGTAATTAGATGGCCTTAAGCCATATTTATTATAATAAGTTCTCTTTTGAGACACTCGATGTAATAAGTGTGTGATTGCTACTCTGCTATAAATCCTCCGAGTACTGTGTGGTGTCAGCATTACTGATCCAGGGATGACACCGGAGCATAGAGATCAGACTGTTTGAGGTCTGGTCGCTACAGAGATGGTATCAGAGCACACGCTGACTGTAGGACACGACCACTAAGCTAAAGAGCTAGGTCACTACTCACTCTCTTCTCTTCTGACCTCTCATCTTTTCTACTCTTTAGGATGGCGGATGCAAGGAACAAGTTCACCCAACCGGATGAAGATACACCCTTTGGACGCCACTTGAAGGAAGTCACTAGATACCTGAACATAGGAGTACCAAGCTTCACGGGAACCTACAACGCCACTCTACCTGAAGAAGAGCGCTGGATGATGCAAGTTCAAATCCCAGGAAGGACGTTCATGCCAGTCACTGAGCCCATAGAGTTTTCTTTTGATGCACCAACTTGGAGTCTAGGAAAGAGCATGGCAGCTCACATCGCCATGGGACGCATTGGAGAAGTCTACCGCAAGGATCTTAAGGATACTATCTACCAAATTTTCGGGCGCCGAGATGAACACTGGGAGATGATTAACACCAGGAAAGATAGATCAATTGCAGCTTTTATTCAGGAGTTAAATCAGCACATTCGACGACAGGAGAATCAGATGTGTGCCGACATGATAGATCTGAAGAAGGCTAAGACTAGAATCAAGGAACTGGAGGAAGAAGTCAAGGCTACATTTGAAGATTATGAAGAAGAAATTGAAGTATTGGTGGATAAGAATGCTGACCTAACTATGAAGCTAGCAGTATTTATGGGAGGCCCGACACCAGTAGATGAAGACGAAGAACCCAAGGAGATTAGCCTGGAAGACTACATCATCATCGACGGCACCGACTCAGAAGCAGATAGTAGCAATGATGATTATGTTGATGAAGCAGGAGCAGATATTATGGAGTCAACAACCGTAGAATATTTCCAGTAGACCACCTCATCAGTAGTAGTAGTCCACCATGTAAATATAGTAGTACGAGCACTTTGCGATAGTTAGATCGATTGTATGCCTTTGTTTGATTGAATGAAGTGAATTGTTTGCTTTTGCCTCATGTGCATATGGGTAGTGTTTTCTCTTTAGACCCCCTCTATTCTTATATCTCATCTCTTCTAAACCCCAGATGCCTCCGAGACGTGACCCCGGATTTGCCTTTCCGCCGGAGCTCACCCAGTTGATCCAGCAGCAGAACACATTGGTGCAGTTGCTAGTCCAGAATCAGAATCAGGGGAACAACAACAACAACCCACCACCACCACCACCACCTGTTGATCACTTAGCCCGTTTTCTTAGGCTGAATCCGCCGGTGTTTTCCAGTAGCACCGAGCCGATAGTAGCAGATGATTGGCTCCGCAAGACAGCTAGGGAGTTGACCACAGCAGGATGTACGGATACAGAAAAGGTGAAGTTTGCCGCACATCAGCTTAAAGGACCCGCAGCATCATGGTGGGAGAATTTCACAGCCACTTTCCCTGTCGACACTGTCACATGGGACCAGTTTCAGCAGGCTTTCCGTACTGCCCATGTTTCAGCAGGAGCAATGGCCATGAAGAAGCATGAGTTTCGTAACTTGCGCCAAGGAGGACGGACAGTTGGCCAGTATGTGGAGGAGTTTAGTAAGCTAGCACGTTATGCCCCAGATGACGTTGCTACGGATGCAGCTAAGCAGGAGAAATTCCTGGAAGGATTGAATGATGAGTTGAGTATGCAGTTGATGGTAGCCACCTTCAACAACTACCAGGAGTTGGTAGACCGTGCTCTTATGATTGAAGGGAAGCAGCAGCAAATTGAGAACCGCAAGAGGAAGTATGGACAAGGAAAGTATAATTCAGGAGCTCAGCAGAAGCCACGTTTTACCCCTAGACCAGGAGGACATTTTCAGCATACCCATGGAGTAGGTAGCTCGCACAATCACAATGGCACCAAGAATGGTAATGGGAATGGAGGAAGCAATGACCAGAACCGCAGCACCCCATCAACCCCAGCCAAGAGAGATCTGAGTCAAGTCACCTATTTCAAGTGTTCCAAGACCGGACATTATGCCAATGAATGTCCTGAAGGCCAAAACGGCAATGGAAGCTCTGGAAAGAAGCCGAACCCTTTCAACAGGGGACAGGTGAACCACGTTAATGTGGAGGAGGTTGAAGCTCAGCCCGATGCAGTAATAGGTAAGTTTTTGGTTAAGTCATTTACTGCACTCGTTCTTTTTGATACTGGTGCATCGCATTCATACATATCAAGGGGATTTGTGGAAAAGTATAGCCTACCCACTAGGGTTCTCAAAACACCTATGCTAGTAAGCTCACCAGGAGCAGAGTACATGGCCAGTGAAGGATGTTTTCAAGTGCCATTAAGTATAGGACGGCATGTTTTCCCAACAGATTTAATTATTCTAGAATCCCAAGGTCTGGATGTGATTCTTGGTATGGATTGGCTGTCGATGTATGGAGGAAACATCGATTGTGCTAGTAAGTCAATTTTGCTTACCACCCCAGAAGGGAGAAGGATCAAGTATGTATCCCGGCATGCGCCAAACAAGACACAAGTAAATTCATTAACATGAGTTGTGCAGGAGGAAGTACCGGTGGTAAGGGAATTCCCTGATGTATTTCCAGAGGAGTTGCCAGGCATGCCACCGGATAGAGATATTGAGTTCTTAATTGAGCTATTGCCAGGCACAGGGCCAATATCAAAGAGACCATATAGGATGCCAGCAAAGGATTTGGTGGAAATTAAGAAACAGATTAAGGAGTTACTGGATAAAGGTTACATTCGCCCAAGTTCTTCACCTTGGGGATCACCAGTACTATTATAGAGAAGAAGGATGGATCGTTAAGGATGGTTGTTGATTATCGAGGATTGAATGAAGTAACAATCAAGAACAAGTACACGCTACCAATGATCAATGATCTGTTTGATCGATTGCAAGGAGCTAAAGTGTTTTCCAAGATCGATTTGCGATCAGGGTACCACCAGTTGAAGATTCGAGAACAGGATATTCCGAAGACAGCTTTTACCACCAGGTATGGGCTGTATGAGTATACCATTATGTCATTTGGTCTGACTAACGCGCCTGCCTTTTTTATGAACATGATGAACAAAGTGTTTATGGAGTTTTTGGGATAAGTTCGTCATAGTGTTCATTGATGATATCCTGGTTT
This sequence comes from Triticum urartu, assembly GCF_003073215.2. Classification (NCBI taxonomy): domain Eukaryota; kingdom Viridiplantae; phylum Streptophyta; class Magnoliopsida; order Poales; family Poaceae; genus Triticum; species Triticum urartu. The sequence continues at coordinate 383,977,626 of NC_053023.1, read as the reverse complement.
ATTCAAAGAATGAAGAGGAACATAAGGAGCATTTGCGTTTGGTACTTCGAAAGCTCGGAGAACATCAATTATATGCCAAGTTCAGCAAATGTGAGTTTTGGTTGAAGGAAGTAGGATTCCTCGGACACGTTATATCTGGAGAAGGTATAGCTGTTGATCCCACTAAAGTTGATACCGTGACCAAGTGGGAAGCCCCAACTACCGTTGGAGAGATCCAGAGTTTTCTTGGACTCGCAGGATACTACCGGAGGTTTATTGAAATTTTTTCAAAGATTTCGAAGCCTATGACGGAGTTGTTGAAGAAAGATACCAAGTTCAAATGGACTGAGCAGTGTGAGGCTAGTTTCCAGGAGTTGAAGAAACGCTTGGTTACCTCACCAGTGTTGATTTTGCCAGATCAGACCAAGGATTATGAGGTGTATTGCGACGCTTCACGTCAAGGACTTGGAGCAGTGCTTATGCAGGAAGGGAGAGTTGTTTCATATGCCTCAAGACAACTGAAGCCCCATGAGTTGAATTACGCTATGCATGATTTGTAGTTAGCAGCCGTAGTGCATGCCTTGAAGACATGGAGACATATCCTCATCGGAAATCATTGTGAGGTGTACACGGATCATAAGAGTTTGAAGTACATTTTCACACAGAAGGAGTTGAACCTCAGACAAAGGAGATGGTTGGAGCTCATCAAGGATTATTATATGAAATTGCATTATCATCCCGGGAAGGCTAATGTAGTAGCTGATGCATTAAGCCGCAAGAGCCATGTCAATACGTTAATGACGGGAGAAATACCCAAGGAGTTAGCAGAAAATCTTCGTGAACTATGTTTGGAAATAGTTCCGAGAGGCTATGTAGCAGCGTTGGAGATTCAGTCAACTTTGATGGACAGAATCAGGGAAGCTCAGAAGACTGACAAGGAGATTGCTTCCATAAAGGAGAAAATGAAAGAAGGAAAAGCTAAAGGATTTCATGAGGATGAGCACGATACCCTATGGTTTGAAGACCGTGTCTATGTGCCCAATGACCCGGAGATCAGGAAGTTAATTCTGCAAGAGGCCCATGATTCACCCTATTCGATTCACCCAGGGAATACCAAGATGTATTTGGATTTGAAGGATATTTTCTGGTGGACCGGAATGAAGAAAGAAATAGCAGAGTATGTAGCAGTTTGTGATGTATGCCAGAGAGTAAAGGCAGAGCATCAGAAGCCAGCAGGATTGCTACAACCATTGCCGATACCCGAATGGAAGTGGGATAAGTTAGGCATGGATTTTATCACGGGATTGCCCAGGACTCGTTCAGGCTATGACTCGATTTGGGTTGTAGTCGATCGATTGACGAAAGTAGCTCATTTCATCCCAGTAAAGACCACTTATACCAGTGCTAAGTTGGCAAAAATATACATGACCAGAATAGTATGTCTGCATGGAGTTCCGAGGAGTATCGTATCAGATAGAGGAACCCAGTTTACCTCAAAGTTCTGGAAGCAGTTGCACGAAACTTTGGGAACCAGGCTAGAATTCAGTACAGCTTTTCATCCACAGACAGATGGACAGACCGAGAGAGTCAATCAGATTTTGGAGGATATGCTGAGAGCTTGTGCGCTAGATTATGGATCTAGTTGGGACGATAATTTGCCATATGCAGAGTTCTCTTACAACAACAGTTACCCAACCAGTTTGAAGATGGCCCCTTTCGAAGCTTTGTACGGAAGGAGGTGCAGGACACCGTTGTCGTGGGATGAAGTTGGAGACCGCCAGTTGTTTGGACCTGACTTGATTAAGGAGTCTGAACAGAAAGTGAAGTTGATTCGCGATAGGCTCAAGGTAGCCCAGTCCAGACAGAAGAGTTATGCAGATTCTAAACGCAAGGAGACAGTTTACGAAGTTGGAGACAAAGCTTATCTTCGAGTATCTCCACTTTGGGGAACAAAGCGTTTTGGAGTTAAAGGGAAGTTAGCGCCACGATTTGTAGGACCATATCGAATTTTGGAGCGTATGGGAGAAGTGGCCTACAAGTTGAAATTTCCCGAAGGATTGTCAGGAATTCATGATGTGTTCCACGTTTCTCAGTTAAAGAAGTGTCACGCGGAGATGGCTGACATACCATTGAGAGACATAGTGCCTTTGGAAACTATTCAGTTGGATAACGATTTGACCTACGAGGAGAAACCAGTTAAGATCCTCGAGCTTGCCAGCCGAGTTACTCGTAGCAAAGTTATCAAGTTTTGCAAGGTTCAGTGGAGCCACCACACGGAGGATGAAGCCACCTGGGAACGAGAGGAAGATTTGCTCAAAGACCACCCTCACCTATTTTCTAGCCAACCCGAATCTCGAGGGCGGGATTCATCTTAAGGGGGGTAGGTTTGTAACATCCCAAATTTTCAATTTGGAATGTTATACATTAGATCATCATGCATATCATATTTTATTTGCTTTGGGTTTTGATCCTAGAAAATTCTAAGCAACTCAAGGACCCACGGAGAGAGTTGGGGATTTCGTTATTTTCATATTTGAGTTTTCTCAAATTTTGAGAATAGGATCATTTGATTTTATTTATTTTATCATCAATTATTTCTATTACAAAAATATGAGAGAGGGAATAAAATGACTTTCCCAAAATATAGAAATATTGAGGATTTAATAAAAAAAATCAAATAGTTTTATTTCAGAGTTTTGTTGTTGTTTTTATTTGAATTAGAAAAAATGCGCGTTTTTCAAAATTGCATTTAGGGCCCAAATAAATGTTCACTTTGTCGGGCTTGATTTTAGAAGCACGGGAAAATTTATTTTGGGATTTTTGGAGTCCGTTTAGTATTTCTTTTTATTTTTCTTCTGAGCGAGAAAAAAACGCAACCGACTTTGGGCCGTACTCGGCCAGGACTCCGCCTGGCCGGGGCCTTTATAAGCCGGGGCAAGCCACCCCGAAGGCCCAGCCGCCCCGAAACCCTAGCCGCGCCCTAGCCGCCAGCCGCCGCCGCCGCCCCGCCGCCGATCCGCCGGAGCCGCGCGTCGCCCGAGGTTCGCCGCACCTCGAAATCCATGCCGTTTTTTAAAAAAAAAATTCCGTTCGTCGTTTTTCTTTTTCGTCGGATTTTTCCGCGGTTATTTTCTGATCGCGATTTCCGATCCAATTTTCATTTTAGTTTTTCTTTTTGCTCGTTTATCGGAATCAGGCGATTCAAGCGCCTGGAGTTTCGTCTCGAAACCCTCTATCCAATAATCAACTTAAACAAGTTTTTGCTACTGTAAAATTTGACTTAGGTTCAGATTACTAGAACGAAGTTGTTTTCTTTCGCCGTTTGACTTTCTTTGCTTTGTTCGATTTGATTCCTTTTGCCAACCGGAGTTCTTAAGTTGAACCTTCTGGTTAGATCTCTTATTTGAGTTTTTACCCGTGCATTAGATGAGTACTTATTGTATGCTTGTTTGTTTTCCTGCGATAGAGTACCCGGAGTGCGCCGCCTGTTACTTCGAATCGTTAGGTTTCACGGATCATCAGCAAGGCAAGTAACACTTTGATCATACCTTTTCTACAACCCAGTTTTTTTGCATTAGATCAATCTTCACACATTGCATGATTAGGATCTTATTAAACTGTGGGATGGGAAGTAGATGAGGTAGTACCTATTACCTGTTTATTATCAAACCTTTGGGATTTACTTCTACGTTTGCTTACTATGCCATGCTATGCTAGTAGACGTGGATTGGGTGAGTGAAATCCATGACAGATGTGAGATTGATAATTAATGGTTTATCTAAGGTGGCAACTTAAATACACATCTGGGTGGATTGAGGCACCTGGGTATTCCAGGACATGCCTGTTTTCTTTTGGACCGCCACCCAGGCTCAAAGGGATTATGAGATTTTTCAAACTAGAAACTTCCGTGTGCAGCCACAAGCCATTATGGGCTCTGGCATAGTTGATTAAGTCGTGCGAACTCTTACAGGGTAGACTAGCAGATGTAGGGGAAAGTAGGTGTACCGGTCTATCCATCGTAAGGTGCTAGCGCTTCTGAAAGACTGTGTCTCGGTCATCCGTTTCTCAAACACCATGTAGTGCGAGAAATCCAACGGAGGTGATCGAGTCTTGTGGGGAAAAGTGCGCAAACCTCTGCAGAGTGTAACGAACTAATCATGATTAGTCATGTCCCCGGTTATGGACATCTTGAGTATCTAGTATCTGGATTATCATGTGAATCTCAACATGTTACTCTAAAATTAATGTTGTTGGGTTAATGATGATGCTTAATTGGGATTGAGAATGCTGTCAACCATTCTCAATGTTTAACAACCACCATGATAGTAATTAAATTTATTCCTCTTGAAGTAGGGAAAAATTGGCTTTATACAAAACTGTAACCATAGAGCTTTCCACCAGCCAAATATGCATATAGTATAGCTGTTGCATTCCATTACTCTCTATGTGTTACCTTGCCAGCATATTCCATGTGCTGACCCGTTTTCGGGCTGCAACGTTAATGTTGTAGACTTTTCAGACGATGATTAAGGAGTGTTTAGGTCGTGGTTCTATAATCAGTGATGCCGTTGGAGTTGATGGACTCACTTATCTTCCAAGCCTTCCGTTGTTATCATAATTAGATGGTCTTAAGCCATATTTATTGTAATAAGTTCTCTTTTGAGACACTCGATGTAATAAGTGTGTGATTGCTACTGTACCTATAAATCCTCCGAGTACTGTGTGGTGTCAGCATTACTGATCCAGGGATGACACCGGAGCACAGAGATCGGACTGTTTGAGGTCTGGTCGCTACACACCATGATCTTGCGTGTGCGTAAGAATTTTTTTGAAATTACTACGTTCCCCAACAGTGGCATCAGAGCCTAGGTTTTATGTGTTGATGGTATATGCACGAGTAGAACACAAGTGAGTTGTGGGCGATATAAGTCATACTGCTTACCAGCATGTCATACTTTGGTTCGGCGGTATTGTTGGACGAAGCGGCCCGGACCTACATTAGGCGTACACTTACGTGAGACCGGTTCTCCCGACGTGCTTTGCACAAAGGTGGCTAGCGGGTGTCAGTTTCTCCAACTTTAGTTGAACCGAGTGTGGCTACGCCCGGTCCTTGCGAAGGTTAAAACAGAACCAACTTGACAAACTATCGTTGTGGTTTTGATGCGTAGGTAAGATTGGTTCTTGCTTAAGCCCGTAGCAGCCACGTAAAACTTGCAACAACAAAGTAGAGGACGTCTAAGTTGTTTTTGCAGGGCATGTTGTGATGTGATATGGTCAAAACATGATGCTAAATTTTATTGTATGAGATGATCATGTTTTGTAACCAAGTTATCGGCAACTGGCAGGAGCCATATGGTTGTCGCTTTATTGTATGCAATGCAATTGCGCTGTAATGCTTTACTTTATCACTAAGCGGTAGCGATAGTCGTGGAAGCATAAGATTGGCGAGACGACAATGATGCTACGATGGTGATCAAGGTGTCACGCCAGTGACGATGGTGATCACGACGGTGCTTCGAAGATGAAGATCACAAGCACAAGATGATGATGGCCATATCATATCACTTATATTGATTGCATGTGATGTTTATCTTTTATGCATCTTATCTTGCTTTGATTGACGGTAGCATTTTAAGATGATCTCTCACTAATTATCAAGAAGTGTTCTCCCTGAGTATGCACCGTTGCGAAAGTTCTTCGTGCTGAGACACCACGTGATGATCGGGTGTGATAGGCTCTACGTTCAAATACAACGGGTGCAAAACAGTTGCACACGCGGAATACTCAGGTTATACTTGAAGAGCCAAGCATATACAGATATGGCCTCGGAACACAGAGACCGAAAGGTCGAGCATGAATCATATAGTAGATATGATCAACATAGTGATGTTCACCAATGAAACTACTCCATCTCACGTGATGATCGGACATGGTTTAGTTGATTTGGATCACGTGATCACTTAGAGGATTAGAGGGATGTCTATCTAAGTGGGAGTTCTTAAGTAATATGATTAAACTGAACTTAAATTCATCATGAACTTAGTCCTGGTAGTATTTTGCAAATCATGTTGTAGATCAATAGCTCGCGTTGTTACTTCCCTGTGTTTATTTTGATATGTTCCTAGAGAAAATTGTGTTGAAAGATGTTAGTAGCAATGATGCGGATTGGATCCGTGATCTGAGGTTTATCCTCATTGCTGCACAGAAGAATTATGTCCTTGATGCATCGCTAGGTGACAGACCTATTACAGGAGCAGATGCAGACGCTATGAACGTTTGGCTAGCTCAATATGATGACTACTTGATAGTTTAGTGCACCATGCTTAACGGCTTAGAATCGGGACTTCAAAGACGTTTTGAACGTCATGGACCATATGAGATGTTCCAGGAGTTGAAGTTAATATTTCAAGAAAACACCCGAGTTGAGAGATATGAAGTCTCCAACAAGTTCTATAGCTAAAAGATGGAGGAGAATCGCTCAAGCAGTGAGCATGTGCTCAGATTGTCTAGGTACTACAATCGCTTGAATCAAGTGGGAGTTAATCTTCCAGATAAAATAGTGATTGACAGAATTCTCTAGTCACCATCACCAAGTTAGTAGAACTTCGTAATAAACTATAATATGCAAGGGATAACGGAAACGATTCCCAACTCTTCGTAATGCTGAAATTGACGAAGGTAGAAATCGAGAAAAACATCAAGTGTTGATGGTAGACAAGACCACTAGTTTCAAAAAAAGGGCAGAGGGAAGAAGGGGAACTTCAAGAAGAACAGCAAGCAAGTTGCTGCTCAAGTGAAGAAGCCCAAGTCTGGTCCTAAGCCCGATACTAAGTGCTTCTACTACAAAGGGACTGGTCACTGGAAGCGGAACAACCCCAAGTGATTGGCGGATAAGAAGGATGGCAAAGTGAACATAAGTATATTTGATATGCATGTTATTGATGTGTACTTTACTAGTGTTTATAGCAAACCCTCAGTATTTGATACTAGTTCAGTTGCTAAGATTAGTAACTCGAAACGGGAGTTGCAGAATAAACAGAGACTAGTTAAGGGTGAAGTGACGATGTGTGTTGGAAGTGGTTCCAAGATTGATATGATCATCATCGCACACTCCCTATAATTTCGGGATTAGTGTTGAACTTGAATAAGTGTTATTTGGTGTTTGCGTTGAGCATGAATATGATTTGATCATGTTTATTGTAATACGGTTAATCATTTAAGTAAGAGAATAAATTGTTGTTCTGTTTACATGAATAAAACCTTATATGGTTACACACCCAATGAAAATAGTTCGTTGGATCTCGATCGTAGTGATACACATAATCATAATATTGAAACCAAAAGATGCAAAGTTAATAATGATAGTGCAACTGATTTGTGGCACTGCCGTTTAGGTCATATTGGTGTAAAGCACATGAAGAAACTCCATGCTAATGGGCTTTTGGAATCACTTGATTATGAATCAGTTGATGCTTGCGAACCATGCCTCATGGGCAAGATGACTAAGACTCTGTTCTTCGGAACAATGGAGCGAGCAACAGATTTGTTGGAAATCATACATACTGATGTATGTGGTCCGATGAATATTGAGGCTCGCGACAGGTATCATTATTTTCTGATCTTCACAGATGATTTGAGCAGATATGAGTATATCTACTTGATGAAACATAAGTCTGAAACATTTGAAAAGTTCAAAGAATTTCAGAGTGAAGTGAAAAATCATCGTAACAAGAAAATAAAGTTTCTACGATCTGATCGTAGAGAAGAGTATTTGAGTTACGAGTTTGGCCTTCAGTTAAAAACAATGTGAAATAGTTTCACTACTCACGCCACTTGGAACACCACAATGTAATGGTGTGTCCCAATGTCATAACCATACTTTATTAGATATGGTGCGACCTATGATGTCTCTTACCGATCTATCACTATCGTTTTGGGGTTATGCATTAGAGACAGCTGCATTCACATTAAATAGGCACCATCTAAATCCGTTGAAACGACATCGTATGAACTATGGTTTGGCAAGAAACCTAAGCTGTCGTTTCTTAAATTTTGAGGTTGCAATGCTTATGTGAAAAAGTTTCAACCTGATAAGCTCAAACCCAAATCGGAGAAGTGAGTCTTCATAGGATACCCAAAAGAAAATGTTGGGTACACCTTCTATGACAGATCCGAAGGCAAGATATTCGTTGCATTGAATGGATCCTTTCTAGAGAAGGAATTTCTCTTGAAAGAAGTGAGTGGGAGGAAAGTAGAACTTGATGAGGTAACTGTACCTGCTCCCTTATTGGAAAGTAGTTCATCACAGAAATCTGTTCCTGTGACTACTAGACCAATTAGTGAGGAAGCTAATGATGATGATCATGTAACTTCAGATCAAGTTACTACCGAACCTCGTAGGTAAAACCAGAGTGAGATCTGCACCAGAGTGGTATGGTAATCCAGTTCTGGAGGTCATGTTACTTGACCATGACGAGCCTACGAACTATGAGGAAGCGTTGATGAGCCCAGATTCCGTGAAATGGCTTGAGGCCATGAAATCTGAGATGAGATCCATGTATGAAAACAAAGTATGGACTTTGATTGACTTGCCCAATGATCGGCGAGCCATTGAGATTAAATTGATCTTCAAGAGGAAGACGGACGCTGATAGTAGTGTTACTATCTACAAAGCTAGAATTGTCGCAAAAATGTTTTCGACAAGTTCAAGGTGTTGACTACGATGAGAGTTTCTCGCTCGTATCTATGCTTAAGTCTGTCTAAATAATGTTAGAATTTGCCGCATTTTATGAAATCCGGCAAATGGATAAACAAAACTGCATTCCTTAATGGATTTATTAAAGAAGAGTTGTATATGATACAACCAGAAGGTTTTGTCAATCCTAAAGGTGCTAACAAAATGTGCAAGCTCCAGCGATCCATCTATGGACTGGTGCAAGCATCTCGGAGTTGGAATATGCGCTTTGATGAGATGATCAAAGCATATAGTTTTATACAGACTTGCGGTGAAACCTGTATTTACAAGAAAGTGAGTGGGAGCACTACAACATTTCTGATAAGTATAAGTGAATGACATATTGTTGGTCGGAAATAATGTAGAATTATTCTGCAAAGCATAAAGGAGTGTTTTGAAAGAAGTTTTTCAAAGAAAGACCTCGGTGAAGCTGCTTACATATTAAGCATCAAGATCTATAGAGATAGATCAAGACGCTTGATAAGTTTTTTTTCAATGAGTACATACCTTGACAATATTTTAAAGTAGTTCAAAAATTGGAACAGTGAAAGAAAGAGTTCTTGGCTGTGTTACAAGGTGTGAAATTGAGTAAGACTCAAAGCCCGACCACGGCAGAAGATAGAAAGAGAATGAAAGTCATTCCCTATGCCTCAGCCATAGGTTCTATAAAGTATGCCATGTTGTGTACCAGATCTATTGTATACCCTACACTGTGTTAAGCAAGGGAGTACAATAGTGATCTAAGAGTAGATCACTGGACATCGGTCAAAATTATCCTTAGTGGAATAAGGAAATACTTCTCAATTATGGAGGTGACAAAAAGGTTCTTCGTAAAAAGTTACGTCGATGCAAGTTTTGACACAGATCTGGATGACTCTAAGTCTCGATCTAGATACATATTGAAAGTGGGAGCAATTAGCTAGAGTAGCTCCGTGCAGAGCATTGTAGACATAGAATTCGCAAAATACTTACAGATCTGTATGTGACAGACCCGTTGACTAAAATTATCTCACAAGCAAAACATGATCACACCTTAGTACTCTTTGGGTGTTAATCACATAAACGATGTGAACTAGATTACTGACTCTAGTAAACCCTTTGGGTATAGGTCACATGACAATGTGAACTATGGGTGTTAATCACATGGTGATGTGAACTATTAGTGTTGAATCACATGGCGATGTGAACTAGATTATTGACTCTAGTGCAAGTGGGAGACTGAAGGAAATATGCCCTAGAGGCAATAATAAAGTTATTATTTATTTCCTTATATCATGATAAATGTTTATTATTCATGCTAGAATTGTATTAACCGGAAACATAATACATGTGTGAATACATAGACAAACAGAGTGTCACTAGTATGCCTCTACTTGACTAGCTCATTAATCGAAGATGGTTATGTTTCCTAACCATGAACAAAAGAGTTGTTATTTGATTAGCGGGATCACATCATTAGAAGAATGATGTGATTGACATGACCCATTCCATTAGCTTAGCACCCGATCGTTTAGTATGTTGCTATTGCTTTCTTCATGACTTATACATGTTCCTATGACTATGAGATTATGCAACTCCCGTTTGCCGGAGGAACACTTTGTGTGCTACCAAACGTCACAACGTAACTGGGTGATTATAAAGGAGCTCTACAGGTGTCTCCAAAGATACATGTTGGGTTGGCGTATTTCGAGATTAGGATTTGTCACTCCGTTTGTCGGAGAGGTATCTCTGGGCCCTCTCGGTAATGCACATCACATAAGCCTTGCAAGCATTGCAACTAATGAGTTAGTTGCGAGATGATGTATTACGAAACGAGTAAAGAGACTTGCCGGTAACGAGATTGAACTAGGTATTGAGATACCGACGATCGAATCTCGGGCAAGTAACATACCGATGACAAAGGGAACAACGTATGTTGTTATGCGGTCTGACCGATAAAGATCTTCATAGAATATGTGGGAGCCAATATGAGCATCCAGGTTCCGCTATTGGTTATTGACCGGAGACGTGTCTCGGTCATGTCCACATTGTTCTCGAACCCGTAGGGTCCGCACGCTTAAGGTTTCGATGACAGTTATATTATGAGTTTATGAGTTTCGATGTACCGAAGGAGTTTGGAGTCCCGGATGAGATCGGGGACATGACGAGGAGTCTCGAAATGGTTGAGACGTAAAGATCGATATATTGGACGACTATATTCGGACATCGGAAAGGTTCCGAGTGATTCCGGTATTTTTGGAGGTACCCGGGAGTTACGGGAATACGAGAAAGAAGCAATGGGCCTTAGTGGAAAGGACGAGGAGGTGGCGCGTGCCCCTCCCAAGCCCAGTCCGAATTGGACAAGGGGTTTGGGGCGCGGCCCCTCTCTCCCTTCCTTCCCCTCTTCCCCCCTTTCCCCCCTTCTCCTAGTTGGACTAGGAAAGGTGGAAACCTAGTCCAACTAGGAGAAGGAATCCTACTCCCTGGCGCGCCCCTCCTAGGGCCGGCCTCCTCCCCCTTGCTCCTTTATATACGGGGGCAGGGGGCACCTCTAGACACACAAGTTGATCTTCGTGATCGTTCTCTTATCCGTGTGCGGTGCCCCCCTCCACCATAATCCTCGATAATATTGTAGCGGTGCTTAGGCGAAGCCCTGCGACGGTAGAACATCAAGATCTTCACCACGCCGTCGTGCTGACGGAACTCTTCCCTGACACTTTGCTGGATCGGAGTCCGGGGATCGTCATCGAGCTGAACGTGTGCTAGAACTCGGAGGTGCCGTAGTTTCGGTGCTTGATCGGTGCGGATCGTGAAGACGTACGACTACATCAACCGCGTTGTGCTAACGCTTCCGCTTTCGGTACGAGGGTACGTAGCAACACTCTCCCCTCTCGTTGCTATGCATCACCATGATCTTGCGTGTGCGTAGGAATTTTTTGAAATTACTACGTTCCCCAATGCATCCGAGCCAGGTTTTATGCGTTGATGTTGCACGAGTAGAACACAAGTGAGTTGTGGGCGATATAAGTCATACTGCTTACCAGCATGTCATACTTTGGTTCGGCGGTATTGTTGGATGAAGCGGCCCGGACCGACATTACGCGTACGCTTACGCGAGACTGGTTCTACCGACGTGCTTTGCACACAGGTGGCTGGCGGGTGTCAGTTTCTCCAACTTTAGTTAAACCAAGTGTGGCTACGCCCGGTCCTTGCGAAGGTTAAAACACACCAACTTGACAAACTATCGTTGTGGTTTTGATGCGTAGGTAAGAACGGTTCTTGCTAAGCCCGTAGCAGCCACGTAAAACTTGCAACAACAAAGTAGAGGACGTCTAACTTGTTTTTGCAGGGCATGTTGTGATGTGATATGGTCAAGACATGATGCTAAATTTTATTGTATGAGATGACAATGTTTTGTAACCGAGTTATCGGCAACTGGCAGGAGCCATATGGTTGTCGCTTTATTGTATGCAATGCAATCGCTGTAATGCTTTACTTTATCACTAAGCGGTAGCGATAGTCGTGAGCATAAGATTGGCGAGACGACAACGATGCTACGATGGAGATCAAGGTGTCCGCGCGGTGACGATGGTGATCACGGTGCTTCGAAGATGGAGATCACAAGCACAAGATGATGATGGCCATATCATATCACTTATATTGATTGCGTGATGTTTATCTTTTATGCATATTATCTTGCTTTGATTGACGGTAGCATTATAAGACAAGGCCATTATTGGGAAGCTTGGCTTCACGGTGATGGTCACTTTTACTTGGTTTTAGAGGGGCGGAGCGCTGAATATCCTCGATGACGGTACACCTACGGAAGCCACATATAGACAGACAGCAGTAGATAGCCAGACACCAAGAACACATCGCTCCAGGTATCCCGGGGGGCCTGTGATTGTGCCATAGGACGCATTGCGGACGTGTGGCCGACGCATCGCAGCCCGAGAACTGGGGCACAGTCAGAAATCTCATAGATTTAGATTCATCCAAGTACCTACAAGGGTTAGATAGCATGCAAGGGTGCAAATATATCCAAGACATATGATCATTATCATAAGAGAAATATCAAGGATTAGTCAAAGGCTCATGCCTTGCATGTATCCAAATGGAGTTTCTACTCCAAGTTTGAAGCATCAATGATGCTCAATTCACCTCTCAAACGGCAGAATACTTTCTCATCAAGCGGTTTGGTGAATATATCCGCCAATTTCTTATCGGTACGAACATGCTTAAGATCAATGGTCCCCTTTGGCAACATGATCTCGAATGAAATGATGACAAACTTTAATATGCTAGTTCGAGATTGCACGGGATTATGAGAAATCTTAATAGCACTTTCATTGTCGCAAAGCAATGGAACATGTTTCACATAGATCCCATAATCTTTAAGAGTTTGGGTCATCCAAAGTAATTGAGCACAACATGAACCGGCGACAATGTATTCCGCTTCGGAAGTGGATAAGGATACCGAATTTTATTTCTTGGAGGACCAAGACACAAGAGATCTACCAAGAAATTGACAAGTACCCGAAGTGGACTTTCTATCAACCTTGTCTCCGGCATAGTCTAAATCGGAGTAGCCAACAAGATCAAAAGAACACCTCTTAGGATACCAAATGCCAAAATTTGGTGTATGAATTAGGTATCTCACTATCCTTTTCACAGCCTTAAGATGACATTCTTTGGGTGCTTCTTGATATTGTGCACACATGCACACACTTAGCATAATATCGAGATAGGAGGCACATAGATATAACAATGAACCAATCATAGAACGATAAACCTTTTGGTCAACCGATTTGCCATGCTTAGTCAAGTCAAGATGTCCACTAGTAGGCATGGGTGTTTTTTATACCTTTGCATTCTTGCATGTTGAACTTCTTGAATAAGTCCTTGGTGTACTTTGTTTGAGAGACAAAGGTGCCTTCCTTAGTTTGCTTGATTTGCAAACCAAGAAAGAACTTGAGTTCACTCATCATAGACATCTCAGACTTCTTCGACATTAGCTTTCCAAACTTTTCACTAAAATGGGGGTTAGTTGAACCAAATATGATATCATCAACATAAATTTGGCACACAAAATTCCCCATTAACCCTTTTGGTAAAAAGAGTAGAATCAATATTTCCAATCTCAAAGCCTTTTTCAATAAGGAACTTGGTCAAGCATTTATACCACGCTCTAGGAGCTTGTTTAAGACCATAAAGAGCTTTGTGGAGTTTGTAAACATGATCGGGTTTCTTAGGATTAACAAAGCCGGGAGGTTGTTTAACATAAACTTCCTCCTCAATTTCACCATTTAGAAAAAGAACTTTTAGTGTCCATTTGGTATAAGGTGATATCATGGTGATTAGCATAGGCAAGTAAGATGCGGATGGACTCAAGTCCAGCAACGGGGGCATATGTATCACCATAGTCCATACCTTCGACTTGAGTGTAGCCTTGGGCGACGAGACGTGCCGTGTTGCGAACGACTTGTCCATCTTCGTCTTGCTTGTTGCGAAACACCCATTTGGTATCGATGATGTTGTGGTTGTTGTCGGGCTTCTCGACCAATGTCCACACTTGGTTTGTCTCGAAGTTGTGTAGCTCTTCATGCATGTCATTTATCCAATCCGAATCTTCCAATGCTTCTTCAACCTTCATAGGTTCAATGCTAGAGATGAATGATAATGTTCACAAAAGTTTGCCAAACGAGTTTTAGAGCGAGTAATTCTCCCACTTTGGATATCATTGAAGATTTTCTCGACGGGATGGTCTCTTGTGACTCTTTCTCTAACTCGTGAGAGCTTTTGTTTGGGTCGGGGTGGAACATCTAATTCATCATCTCGTTCTTCTTCTTGGCCTTCTTCATTGTTGACGTTGTCGTTCTCTTGCCTAGGTGGAGAAGGAGGTTGATGGGGTTCATCTTGGTGTACTTCCTTGTTCTCTTCATCTTGGCGTGTCCCACTTGTGGATGCTTCCATGTCAACTCTTGGTTCACCTTGTCGTGAGGTAGAAGCTTCCACTTGGACAGACGAGGTACTCTCCTTCACCTCTGTTGGACGAATCTTGCCAATAGACAAGTCTTGGATTGCTTCTGAAGGGTCTTTATCTCCTACATCAATTGGCAATTGCTCTACTTGCGAGCCGTTAGATTCATCAAACTTCACATCTACCGTCTCTTCAACCTTTCGGGTGAAAATGTTGTAGACATGGTAAGTGTGAGAGTTTGAGCCATAACCAAGTAGGAAACCCTCATGAGATTTAGGAGCAAATTTAGAACGACGATGCTTATCAAGAATGTAGCTGGCGGTGTCCTAGACTAGGGGGTACTCACCACATTGTCTCCCGATCAGTTGGATTGGGCCGAGGACCCCCATGGTCGTTTACTCATGGGCCGGTTGGACAGCCGAAGACATATACGAGGAAGATTCCACAAGACTTGGTGATCAAGACAAGGACTCCTCTTCACCGACGTATTCGACTAGGACTCTTGTTATCCTAGGCCTCTAGTATGTTATATAAGCCGAGGCCAGGCTGGTCGATAGATTATGACATTACTCATCATAGTTGTAGGGTTTAGACCACAACATACAATCATACCATAGACTAGCTTCTAGGGTTTAGCTTCTCTGATCTCGTGGTAGATCTACTCTTCCAATACTCATATCATGAAGAACAATCAAGTAGGACGTAGGGTTTTACCTCTATCAAGAGGGCCCGAACCTGGGTAAAACATCGTGTCCCCTGCCTCCTGTTACCATCCACCTTAGACGCACAGTTCGGGACCCCCTACCCGAGATCCGCCGGTTTTGACACCGACATTGGTGCTTTCATTGAGAGTTCCGCTGTGTGATCGGCAAAGGATCAATGGCGCGCCTACAGATCAACTGCGACTTCGGCATCTTCGTCACCAGCTCAACTGGTCACCTTGGTTCAATCAAGAACTGTGCCCCGTGTTCGGATCACCATGTTCGGACGAGGGCCTTCATCAAACGTCAACTCTGATCTCTATCAAGATCATGGAGGAATCATCGATGAAGCTCGGGGGCTCAACGTCAACATTGCCCTCGAGCGACCGTACTGTTTTTCTGGACAGCGAACTCGTATCTGCCGCCACCGCCTCCTTGAGTATCGCTTTGACGATTGCTTCGGTGGGATTGTGCGGAATTGAG
Organism: Triticum urartu; assembly: GCF_003073215.2. Lineage (NCBI taxonomy): Eukaryota > Viridiplantae > Streptophyta > Magnoliopsida > Poales > Poaceae > Triticum > Triticum urartu. The sequence goes on along the minus strand of NC_053023.1, from coordinate 383,961,770 downwards.
TCTACAACAACCATGCGAAGTTTCATCGACTTCTGATGGAGGAATCTCTGGCAATCTATGATATACCGGAGCCATTTTGAATCTGGACGAGTTTCGATCCTGGCGTCCAGCATCTAGCTCGAACGTCCTTTGGAAGATCCAACCGTTGATCGGCTGCATAATTCCTATATCTAGCACCCCCCAAAATTTCAGCTCGATCCGACCGTTCAAACTCCGGAAAACCTCCGATGAGCGCAACAATTTTCGGATCTGTTTTCTGCGCGAATACGGACCCAACCAGAATTCATGTTTCTTTATGAACATGATACTGGACAACCTTTTTTAAGGAATTTTCTTCTATGGTATTGTGCATTGTTTTTAAACACGTACCCATAAAATTTTAAGCCTCCTCCGAGGTAATCTTCACCATCATGCTGGTGTCAAACCAGTCCGGCAATATTGCTCCACGGCCGCCGACCTGCGCTAGACACGTTGTCACTTTGTTGAGCCGAGCTCAACTTCTTCGGATCATCATCTCGGCAAGCCGAACAGGAGTTCGGCATCAAGAAGGATAAATCATCAACAACATCGCCGCCCCACGGATTACATGGAGCGGGCACACCGGCATCGCCGCACAGTCACTTCAACAAACCGGCATTGACCACGTCATGACCTGCATCGGCAGGGTCGCACTGTTGCTTCTTCGAGCCAATGCCCATCATGCCGAACTACTTCAACACCTCGGCTGACATAGCAGCTACAACAACTCCTCACCGGCCTGCTCCGTCACCTTGGCTAGACCGGGGACTTGGCTATTTCTTCATCAACATACTCCGGTGACTTCGGCATCACCAGCCGACCAGCTTCGTCACATTAGCTGGGCCGAGGGCTTCGCCTCGGCAAGCCAACCTTTGCCAGCATCACCAGACCATCGCTCTATCGCCCATCATGCAATGGGTGTGCGGATCGATTCCCAATTTTTGGGAGTCGCTTTTCTTCGGAATGCTACAACAAATAAACCAGGTGCTATTAATCCTAATAATTTTTGCTTGTTGGGTTTATTTTTCTTAAGAAATTATTACTCCGATTTGTTCCATCATCTGTACACAGGTCTATCAAATGGCGACCACATTAAAAACGGTCGCGTGGTGGTTCGGTCAGTTTCCGTACATAGTTCGGCGAACGCCGCATTCGGAGCCCAGACCGCCCTGCAAATTTAGGCTTTGGCACGCCTTCACTGCATCACGCTGACACCCTGCATCGACATTGGCTTCGGCGCCAGGCCAGATTTCTTTAAATAAATTATTTTTGCGTAAAGCAATTATGCAAGGATTATATATATATTATTTCCTGGACCGCACTGTTTTATTTGTGCAGGTAATCGATTTTGACTGCGTTAGGTGGTCACTACTTCGGAGTGCAGAACTCCTTCCCGGACACCTCGGGCCCGGGGGCTGGGACCTCGGCCATGCCGAGGACTGGAACCTTGTCGGATCTGTCACAGATCAATGGGCGTCTTCGTCCTGCCACAAGCCCGAATCATGTCATCAACACCGAGCACATTAACCAGCTAAGTTGCTTTCATGCTCAAAAACATTTAGTTTTAAATTTTGTTCGATTTGACCAAGCATTATACTTTTCGGCACAAAGTTGTTTGTGACGAAGTTTCTTGTCAAAACTTTGTTTGTGACGGGCATATTCAAATACCCCGTTTATTTGGGGGCTCCCTTGATGGAGCTTTTCCTCTTGCATATGATTATACTTGTACGGCTTCGTTCCTTGTTCGTGTATTACGCCACAATATGCACCATATTGACCTAAGCGATTTGCAAGCTGGATTGCCTCGCTCCTGTGTTTACCCCTACGTTCCCGATTGTTTGGCTAGGGAGTAAAGGGAGCACCTCTTCGATTGTCATGACCGGGTCATCCGAGCTCTGACCTTAGACTGGGTGAAGCCGAAAGCTAGCGCTCTTATTGTTTTCAATCATGGTCAGCACACAACGGAACTCATGAGTACAAAAAATCCATTGCACAAGTCTCATAGTAATAATGAGCACCAAAGAAAGGTATCGGTGGGGGTACTATTTTCTTCGAAGATGCTTCTTACACTTCGTCAGTAATATAGCATAAGTTCCCTAAGCGTGCTTTGTCTGTTACAGCCTTATGGCCTGATTGCCTGGTCATCGGAAACACCGTCGATACTCTTGACAGGTGGAGTACATGACACTTTTCGGCCCTTGGCCGAAGAGGGGGAAGCCAATGGTCGGTTAAGACGCGTTTAAAGTTCGGGTGAACACATATATGATATAAGTACTTCGGTACATACAATCATTATACATAAAATTCTTTTACCCAAGTCACTTGCGGCTCTTAAAATTTATATGAGTTGTTTTATAGTAAATGTGTTCTCTTCTTAAAATTTACCCAAGTCACTTCGGTACATACAAAGTCTTTTTCTATCGCTCCTTTTTCGACTTGAGTTTATGGTCAATAGCCGGATAGCCTGTCTTCTCTCTGAAAGCCGCTTGAGTTTAGTTTGCTAAACTGACCTCGGAGAAGTACTCCGCCTTTGGGATGAGGAGCTTGAAGCCGTAGGCTGACATGCGTGAAGTCTTGAGATCGGATGTGTCATGTTAAAGCACGACAAAAGCACAATTTTTTTCCAATTTTCGGATTGGCACCGGACACTTGATCTTGTTCGGACATCAAGTTTTTACTGACATTTTTTGGTTTTCCAAGCTTATGGCACTTTCAAACTATTTGTGTGTTTTCAGCACAAGTCTCACAGTGCAACGCCGGACACATTTAGAGATTTGGCAAAAACATTCTCGGATATTGCTATATATACATCGGTTTCGAATTGTGTCTTCGGTCAATAGTTGGGTTGCCCGGCTCCTGCGCTTGCCTCATAAATTACACTTTGTTCGGCTAGGTGTGCAAAGGGAGAACCACTGCGATTGTGCTTCCAGCTCACATGGTTAAGCACCTCAGTGGAGAAAGCTGAAAACTGACTATCACAATAAGCGTAAACTGGTCGGCGATCCGATGACTGTGTTAAATGACGGGCCATTCATAACATTGGCCGAAGTGTTTACGGCTCGACCTTGACTGTCACCGAACACCACCGGGGGCTAGGAAGTGGCTTCCCAAACTAAATCCTCAATATTTTGCCCTTACATTAGAGCTGAGGTTTCATGATCATGCTTAGCATGACAACCTAAAGAAAGGAACCGATAGCGGGACTATTTTCTTTGGAAGACATTTCTTATGTTAAACAATAATATAACATATCTCTCTGCATACCTTTGTTTATAAAACCGTATGGCCAGATTGCCTTGTTTGTCGTAAATCTTTGCGCTCATAAAGGCTTTATAAAGTAGGACAAACACTCCTCGGCTACTGGCCGAGGAGGTGGAAGCCGATGGTCAGTCAACAAAGTTTTGTACAATGCGGATCCGAGCATTAATGATGTAAAGTACTTGGATACATAGAATCATTACACATAATTTGTGATTTTACTTCGGATATCGATCCTTAATTCGGCCACCCGTGCCCGCATTAAGGCTCGGGGGCTACTGGGCTTCGGGCTTATCATTTACTAATATTAAAGGGGGCACATTGATCCCCTGATCTGGTGTTGCCACCGGACCAGTGTCTCGGGGGCTACTGCATTGGCAATCCAGTGCAGAAAATTTAAGTGCAATATAGTTTTCGAGGAGATTATGATCCTCAGGTTGGTCGGCCGCACCCAACCTGAGTCTTGAGGACTCTGCTCACCTCTTTTTGTGACCCGAAGTATTCTGCCGAGCTAGGAGTTGATCCTGAGACCGATTTTGCAAATCAACCTGAGTCTCAACGGCTACTGGGATCAACGGTCTCATGTCATCCTTCATGTGCATCTCTGGTTTTAGACCGATACACACCTTGAGAGCTACTGGCTATATATCTCGGCAGAGAATAAATTGCACCAAACAAAAATATTGACAAAAAATCGGCCCACAGTCAGGGTGGTGCACCACCTCGGATGCAGTACGGCATAAAGCTCGGGCGCCAGTGGCTGGCTCCATAGAGGGCATTCCCGGCATTAAGCTCGGCTAGACTCTTTCAACTTTTTTGAACCAAGGTGATCTATGACACCTCGGATATAGTCCGGCGTTGGAGCTCGGATACATTCCGGTGTTAGAGCTCGGAAGCGGTCCGGCATTGGTGCTCATCTACAAAAGATACCTCGAATATAGTCCGACGTTGGAGCTCGGACGCAAGAGGACACTGCCGCCCGGGAACAACTTCAAACCTGAGGTGTGGCATAAAAATAACAAGGCATTGATAAAGCCAAAGAATTAAAGGGCTCCTCGGATACCCGACGTGTGAGATCTTCAGGTATAGCTCGGCAATCCTCAAGATAGAAGATGTGAAGATTTGTTGAACTAGTTTTCAAGACCGACGACCGAAGACAAAGAATAGTTCGGAAGAACCGAGGAACGTCCCCAACTTGATGTCACAGCCCTAGAGTTTGATTGCAATTAGCTTCATAAGCATTCATGTCATCATGTTCAATTTAATAAATTTGAAATGGGGATTGATAAACCCTAGCACAAATGCAATTCAAATAGGTTCAACCAAAATATTTTCAAAGACCTCAAAATATCCTTTTAAAATTTTCATGATTTATGGAAAAAGGTGAAAGCCTCTACCAGAGATGATGCATATTTTTCCAGGACATTTTGGTCATTGAATTAAATCGTTATGGTATTTGAGTTGGAGTTTAAAAGTTACCATTAAATATTGGTTGCTCCAGATATTCTGAAATTTATTGTGTGGTTTGAAAATAATTCAAATATTCCTCACAAAAGTTTACAAAATTAACCAAAGTGTTTTGGTTGGTATTTTATTTGCAAACATAAAGCAGAAAAATAGAAAAACAGAATAAAATTAGAAAGGACAGAGAGAGAGAGAGAGAAGCCCAGCCACTTACCTAGAGCTGGCCCAGTTGGCCCAGCCCACCAACCCCTACCAGTCGTCTCCTAGCTTCTGCCAGGAGGACGACGCCGTGTCAACGCGCGCGCAACCGAGCTCCACCTCCTTCTTCCACCTCCTGCTCCCCCTTCGCCATGTCCTCGCGACGCCACGGAGATGCCCAGAGACCCCTGTCCTCTCTCTCCCTCGCCCGCAACCTCTTCCCTCCCCTCTGCTCTCTCTCCCGTGGCCGACCGAACGAGCCGGAGCGCACCGACGCTGTTCGCCGTGGCCGCAGCCACTCCCTCGCTCCCTCTCCGCGTCCGCGAGCTCCGCCACGACCCCTTGGAGCAACACACCCGACGCACGTGACCGGAAGAGGCCCCAGTCGACCGGAGCGTCGTCGTCTTCACCTCTGGTACCCGGAGATCGACTCCGTCGATTCGCCTCGTTCAGAGTGTCCCCAAGTCCGCTGATCTGCTCTGCGTGTCCACTGTGAGCCACTGCGTTGATTTCCCCTTCTCCCCTGTCCTCCCGTGCCCTCTAGCTCCCTTGCCGCAAGAGCCGAAGCTCGGCTCCGCCATTGCCGCAGCACGCGTGCTCCCCGTGCTCCGTTCGTTGCCGTCGTGCAACGGGCGCGCCCTAGAGCACCCCTGGCGCTGCCGTGCAGCATAGGCAGCTCGACAGCGAGCCCTGACACAGCACCCGCACACCACCGAGCTCCGCCGCTGCATATGCTCGCCTCCGCCACCGCTACACGCCGTCCCGGCATCCCCACGACCACCACTGGATGCGCCGCACCACAGGCTCTCCAACGCACCTAACCGCGCGACTAGCCGTGGCCGGAAACGGCCGGCCGGCAATCGTCGCCGCGTCGGGTCATCGCCGGCATAACCACGCCGATGTGGCACAGCCATTAGGGGCTAATCCTACTGATTAGCCGCCCTTCAGCCACTGACAGTGGGCCCCATAGCGGGTCAAATCCCAGTCAACACGGGATTAACTCCCAGTTAGCAGTGAGTCAATGACATGTGGGACCCGGTTGTCAGGTTTGACCTGGTCAGCCACAGTTGACCTGCTGACGTAGTGCTGACGCAGTAATGCCATTTTCTAGATTTATTCTTATTTAGAAAATTCCAGAAAATGTCTAAAACTTCTAAAAATCATAGAAATTCAACCGTAACTCCAAATGAAATAATTTATATATGGAAAATTATCAAAAAAATTCAAGGAATCCATCTGTACCATTTTCATGCATGTTTGAGCAAGTTAACCTCACTGTTTAGGATGAAACATGATTAGGGCAAATTTCATAATAGGTTAGGAGTTGGAATTTGATATAGTTTTGAATTCCACTTCAATTAAAATGACTTTTTGTTGCATTAGCCCAAATCACAACATATTGCCATGTCATGATCATGCATCATATTGTTGCATTGCATTGATTGTATTCTTCCTTGTTTGCCGGTAATTGCCCCCTCTTAGTAGACGTTGTTTCTGACAACGTGATCGATGACACCGATGAAGAGCTATACTATCTTCAGAAGTGCCAGGCAAGAAAAACCCCCTTGTTCATTCCGATACAATCCTACTCTCTCGCTCATGCTCTCTTTTACTACATTAGGACAACAACGTTACAACTGTTACATGCTGTGGTAGCAGAACCCCTTTCCTCTGCATGACCTGTCATTGCCACAGTAAATAGATGAAACCCACTAGCATGAGTAGGAGTTGTTTGAGCCCTGATGTGCCTACTCATTCATGCTTGTTTGTCATGCCTGCTACTGCTTAGAGTTGATTCTGGTCTGATTCATCGGGAATGAATTGGAACGTGGTGAACATGTCCAACCGTTGAGAGCTAAGTGTGTGAACACGATTTGGTAAAGGTAGCGGTGAGAGGCCATGTAGGAGTACATGGTGGGTTGTCTCATTGCAGCCGTCCTCAGGAACTGAGTCCTGTGTTTGTGATCCATGAACAGTTACTACCACACATTGGGTTCAGGTAACTCGGCCCCTCTCGGCTTATTAATCAACTCGATCTCTGTCCAGGAGTTGCAACTAGTTTCTGGTGTTTGTAGGTAGAGTTAGTAGTCTACCAAGTGGCACCCGGTACAGGTGGGCTTGGGACAGACTAGGCACCGTGGCACGGTGTACCAAGTGGCACCCGGATGGTGGGCTTGGGAACCCTGCTCACATCATTTGGGGCCGTGAGCGACACCCCGGCCGGATCTCCTTGCGGATGGAACCCGAATAGGCGATAAACCTGGACTAGAGACTTGTTGGTTCGTCAGGTCGTGGCCGACTCCCTCGCCTGGCTTCCGCTTGAAGGTTGCCGAGGTACATGACGTGTATAGGGCGATAAGTGGTGAGAGCGTGTGTGAAGAAGTACACCCCTGCGGGGTTATCATTATCTATTCGAATAGTCGGATTCCTCGGATATGGAAACTTGGACCCCTTGCATAGTTCATAGACAAGTGAAAGTGGATACTCTAAAACTCGCAAGATAAGTGTGAGTGCTATGGATGGCGTTCCGCAGGGAGGCGGGAGCGGATCCATAGTGGTGTATTGGTATGGTGAATTTGTGGACTCGTGTGCGCCACCTCAAAAGAGTTACTTGCAGTCGTAGTTCAGGTTAGCCACTGAGTCAAAGCTGGCTTGCTGCAGTCAAACTCCACCACCCCCTTTATTGATACCGATGCATATGTAGTTAGTTCTGATGTAAGACTTGCTAGGTACATTTGTACTCACGTTTGCTTATTTTATGTTTTGCAGAGAGACGTCAGTCTATCTAGTAGTTCCGCGTGGACTTTGACGTTTAGCTTGTTACCTCAGCTACGATCTTGTGCGCTCGGCAGGATCTGGTAGATAGTCAGGCTTCTCAGCCTTTTTCATTTGTAGATGTCTATACTCAAACATGTTAAGCTTCCGCATGTGCTTTGACTTGTATGCTCTGAATGTTGGGTCATGAGACCCATGTTTGTAATATCTCGCTCTTTGGAGCCTAATGAATAAATACTTGAGTCGTAGAGTTATGTTGTGATGCCATGTTGTATTTACACATATCGAGCATATTGTGTGTATGATTGAAATGCTTGGTATGTGTGGGATCCGACAACCTAGTTGTTTATCCTTGGTAGCCTCTCTTATGGGGAAATGTAGTCTTGTGCTTCCATGAGCCATAGTAGTCCGCTACAGCCCGGTTCATCGGAGTCCTGCTAGCCCAGCACTACTGCTCAGGACACTTGACTGGCCGGCATGTGTTTCACTTTGTTCCTGTGTCTGTCCCTTCGGGGAAATGTCACGCGGTGACATCCAGAGTCCTGCCTAGCCTGCTACAGCCCGGGTTCCCGGAGTCCTGTTAGCCCAGTGCTACAGCCGGATTCACACGCTGCTGACCGACATGCTCGATGTGATACATGTATGCTTGTCCCCATAGGTTGGTGCTGCTTTGGGTTCACGACTAGCCATGTCGGCCCGGGTTCTCTGTCATATGGATGCTAGCGACACTATCATATACGTGAGCCAAAAGACGCAAACAGTCCCGGGCCATAGTAAGGCGACACCCGTGGGAATACCGTGCGTGAGGCCGCAAAGCGATATGAGGTGTTACATGCTAGATCGATGTGACTTGGAATGGAGGTCCTGACAGTTTTGGTATCAGAGCCTGACTGCCTGTAGGATTACCAAGCCAAACTGGTTGAAGTCGTGTCTAGAAATGCTTTAGTTATATAAGGGAATTGATTGTGGAAGGGAACGTAAGGCTCTTTTTACTCCTTATACCTCATGCCCTCTGATCTGAGTCATCCTATTCCTTTCTACGGGGATTAAGAACTAGGCCTTCTCATCTATCTATCTATCAGGATGACGAGTTACTATGCTAGAGACTTATAGGATTGATGGATTTAAGCCCCAGTTCAGTTTCTACCACCCCCGTGTGTTCATAGTTGGTCTCGAAACCTTGATTTTGTGCTTCTGAGTGGTTGTGCCACCATTTTGCAGGATGCCTCAAATCTTTTTGAGCATTTACAGTCGTTATGCTGTCCGAGTCATCCCAGGTTTCTAAACAGTCTGATGCATTTGCAAATCTCTTCATCCCATTTCCGATGTCCTTTTGGGCCAGATTAAGCACACTAATCGGTGAGTTGAGGTACTCTATTGCCTCGACATATATGTTGGAGTTGTTATTATGACACTAGGGTATCTTAGAGTTTGTAAGCTAGCCATGTTTGGTGTTCCCAGTGTGATGATTCTGGCCACCTTTCTTGAAAGCATCCCGTGATGTTACTTAGTAGTAGGTATTCTACTCCTGGGTTTCTGAACCCGAGATTCACCCTACTTACTTCATGTTGATAGTGTTGCTAGTTCCTTTAAGATATTAGTAACCTTTGTGATAGTCCTCGAGGTCCGTGGTATTTCCTTCTTCCAAATACCATGAACCATTAAGGCAGAAGTTCTTTGAACCAAAAGATCACCATTAGAGTACTCCTGAGGAGTTCTCCATCCATAATTGTGATTCTGCCAGTTCTACCTTTCTGTATGGGTTATCCGGAAGAAATATGTTGAACTCATTCGACATACTAATCTATGCATCCACAACTCAGAAAGTTATATGTTCCTTTGAGTTGTCCCCCTCCAGTTATATCCCGACCTTCATCTATCAATTGATAGTCAGGAGTAGTTGTGCACTCGTGTTATCGATGCCTATTACTCTTGTGGTTCGTCAAGCCATTCTATTCCGGAATGAGTATGAGAAACAAACTCCAGTACCTCATCCATATTCAGGATTGGGTCAAAGCAGTTGTAATCCACAAATCAAATGCCAATATAGCTTTTGATTCTGTTCTACCTTGGAGTATTACCATCTTTATACCAAGAATGTCATGGAAATTGCACACCATCCTATGAACTCTTGATACAGTGATATTTCTTGCCATCATTATTCATTCTTTGGTCCCCATACTTTTGTAACCGGAACGCCGACAAGTGAATTGTGATGTGTGAAATCAATACTCCTAGCAACCACCTTGCTTGGTAGTTAATGGACAACAATCTCATTCTTAGCGTGTTGGTTATTCAATCATCATCCTGGGATTGATCGTGTTACCTAGCCCATTTTTCCTGGTGCACTCTTCGGTAAACGAGTTAGGATTGTATCAATCCCTCGCTCTTCCTGATCATATCATCTTGCCCTGAAAAGCAAGATTGTTCTCGAGCTTAGTAACATATCGGTGCTTCGTGATTTTCCGGATATCTTCACGAAAGTATCACTAGGTCGTTCCCTGACCGATATGTGGAGTTCGTGATCAAGTTGGTTTCTTACAAACTAGCCATTCTCCAAGAATCTGTGTTGGATACCCCCGAGCTAGTTGGTTAAGCTAAACAACAACTTGGAGAGTTGCAAGATAAAAGCTTGTCTGACTTAGTTCATCTCTAAGGGATATCCTTGTGTTTGTGTGTGTTAATTGAAGAAAGATATCTTCATCGATTGGTCCCTGTGATCAGATGTTGGATCTATTATCTTGTCCAAACTTTGATTTGAGTGTGGGCTATCCTCAAATCAAATCAGAACCGACGATGTTCGTAATGTTGTCTTCCTTGCGGTTGTCGAGCATACACCATTATATATTTTGGGTCTGACCAATGCTATTACTTTGTTCACATAGTTTTGGAATTCCATCTATATGGAAATCTTGATAAATTGTTGTTGAGCCCATTGACAAAATTTTCATCATCTCCATGATTCATGTTGAACATCCAGCTAGTGTTGGAAACTTCTAAAAGGCATTATCTTCATGTCCCGCTCATGAAGCAAATGTTGGATGAAAGAAGTGATTTTCTTTGATTCACGCGCATTTGGTGCAAGTTGCCGCCGTGAGTTCGAGAAAGATTGTTTTTGTTTCCTCTGGTACCATCCCAAGTCAGTCATGCAGGTGCGAAGTATGCTATGGTTTGACAGGATCGCTACCTCCATTCCATATCTATCTCCTAGTACACAAAGCCACTGATTGATTTGTTCAAGGATAAGAAGTTCAACTGCTATTCCCGAAGGTCCCAGACGGACATGCACAAGACTTCGTTATTTCAATAATGGTTCCAATCTGAACCCGGTAGTGTTTTATTGTAAGCCTACTATGTGATCATGCTTGTCTTGGACAGCGTGTTCATAGGTTTGTAGCAGAACCAGCTCATGTTTTGGAGCTTGCTATCGTAGTTCATTTCTCGAGAATCTTGCAACGCCATCTCATCGACTTGTGTTGCAAACTTTGTTTTCAGACATGCTGAGTCTGAAGTATCCTATCACCAATCGGATCTGAATCTCAGGCAGATATGATGGTTGGAACATACTCCAAGAACTATAATGTTTGTCTCTCTGTAACCGGTAACGTGGATGTCGTGGCCAACACACCTAGTCGGAAGGCCTATTATTGTAGTAGCTTGGTTGAAGAAGTTGGTCACCTCCCCATAAGGATCTCGCAGGATCTGCCTCCATAGTTAATCCTTATGGATTCTTGAGCTTCCGAAGTCCGACCTTTTACTTGATGTTCTAGATATCAAACCATATCTATGAATGGATTACGCTAGCACATCAAGGAGAACATTAGAAGCGGAGTGCTAAATTTCTCCCGGTCGATTGTCCAGATTCTGTTCCCTTAGCCTCACTAAGGGAAGGTCTGAGAGGGTGTTATCTTCCTTTGTTTTCGCATCATCCATCACTTGTCATCATGGTAGTATGTCGTGTTGCCAGGATCCTTGCCATGGGTGTTGGTAGAACCTTGATGATTATGGAAATGCTCAAGTTCTTAAGAGCACGCGCAAACAAAATCATCCCTTGTGTTGTCTTCAACAAGGCAGTCCACATCATCCATCCTAGTCGGAGTATGCCATTCTTTCGAACCCCTTCCAACGATCGATTGTGATGACCTCAGGCTGGTATAAAGAGTTTCAATCATCTTTGTATCAAAAGTAATTCTTTTTTCCACTTAAGGGAAATGCTCTACGAGTCACCTTTCCCTAAGGTGTCCTGTTATGGAATCATGGCAATTACCTCCTCGCTACTTTGAAACCATGCACCATCCTACTCCAGCGTGGAATTGTTGCCTACCAATTTGAACCCTTGTCATCTATTACCTTCCATATCTCTCGATGTGTGTTTTGTGTCTCAGCTCAAGAGATGTTCTAATGTCTCACTCCATGAGTTGATCTTGAGTTGCTCGATCTTTGAGAAGATCGTTCCCTGTAGAGTTTCCTTCCGTCTTCATCGTGTTGGATGAAGATCTCGAAGACAAAGACGTCAAGAGCAATGTGATGCAATATATTGGTATCTTCGAGAAGGGCAGTTGGATCGAGAAGACTGTGATAGTTTTGTGACCCCTATGTCTTCTTACTCCACTTCTTGAATCTCGGGACGAGATTCTTGTTTTAGTGGGGGTGAGTTGTCACAGCCCTAGAGTTTGATTGCAATTAGCTTCATAAGCATTCATGTCATCATGTTCAATTTAATAAATTTGAAATGGGGATTGATAAACCCTAGCACAAATGCAATTCAAATAGGTTCAACCAAAATATTTTCAAAGACCTCAAAATATCCTTTTAAAATGTTCATGATTTATGGAAAAAGATGAAAGCCTCTACCAGAGATGATGCATATTTTTCCAGGACATTTGGTCATTGAATTAAATCATTATGGTATTTGAGTTGGAGTTTAAAAGTTACCATTAAATATTGGTTGCTCCAAATATTCTGAAATTTATTGTGTTGTTTGAAAATAATTCAAATATTCCTCACAAAAATTTACAAAATTAACCAAAGTGTTTTGGTTGGTATTTTATTTGCAAACATAAAGCAGAAAAATAGAAAAACAGAATAAAATTAGAAAGGACAGAGAGAGAGAGAGAAGCCCAGCCACTTACCTGGAGCTGGCCCAGTTGGCCTAGCCCACCAACCCCTGCGAGTCGTCTCCTAGCTTCTGCTAGGAGGACGACGCCGTGTCAACGTGCGTGCAACCGAGCTCCACCTCCTGCTTCCACCTCCTGCTCCCCCTTTGCCATGTCCTCGCGACGCCACGGAGATGCCCAGAGACCCCTGTCCTCTCTCTCCCTCGCCCGCAACCTCTTCCCTCCCCTCTGCTCTCTCTCCCATGGCCGACCGAACGAGCCGGAGCGCATCGACGCCGTTCGCCGTGGCCGCAGTCACTCCCTCGCTCCCTCTCCGCGTCCCCGAGCTCCGCCACGACCCCGTGGAGCAACACACCCGACGCACGTGACCGGAAGAGGCCCCAGTCGATCGGAGCGTCGTCGTCTTCACCTCCGGTACCCGGAGATCGACTCCGTCGATTCGCCTCGTTCAGAGCATCCCCAAGTCCGCTGATCTTCTCTGTGTGTCCACTGTGAGCCACCGCGTTGATTTCCCCTTCTCCCCTGTCCTCCCGTGCCCTCTAGCTCCCTTGCCGCAAGAGCCGAAGCTCGGCTCCGCCATTGCCGCAGCACGCGTGCTCCCCGTGCTCCGTTCGCTGCCGTCGTGCAACGGGCGCGCCCTAGAGCACCCTTGGCGCTGCCGTGCAGCATAGCCAGCTCGGCAGCGAGCCCTGACGCAGCACCCGCACACCACCGAGCTCCGCCGCCGCATATGCTCGCCTCCGCCACCGCTACACGCCGTCCCCGGCATCCCCACGACCACCACTGGATGCGCCACACCACGGGCTCTCCAACGCACCTAACCGCGTGACCAGCCGTGGCCGGAAACGGCCGGCCGGCAATCGTTGCCGCGTCGGGTCATCACCGGCGTAACCACGACGACGTGGCACGGCCATTAGGGGCTAATCCTACTGATTAGCCGCCCTTCAGCCACTGACAGTGGGCCCCGTAGCGGATCAAATCCCAGTCAACACGGGATTAACTCCCAGTTAGCAGTGAGTCAATGACATGTGGGACCCGGTCGTTAGGTTTGACCTAGTCAGCCACAGTTGACCTGCTGACGTAGTGCTGATGCAGTAATGCCATTTTCTGGATTTATTCTTATTTAGAAAATTCCAAAAAATGTCTAGAACTTCTAAAAATCATAGAAATTCAACCGTAACTCCAAATGAAATAATTTATATATGGAAAATTATCAGAAAAATTCAAGGAATCCATCTGTACCATTTTCATGCATGTTTGAGCAAGTTAACCTCACTGTTTAGGATGAAACATGATTAGGGCAAATTTCATAATAGGTTAGGAGTTGTAATTTGATATAGTTTTGAATTCCACTTCAATTAAAATGACTTTCTGTTGCATTAGCCCAAATCACAACATATTCCCATGTCATGATCATGCATCATATTGTTGCATTGCATTGATTGTATTCTTCCTTGTTTGCCGGTAATTGCCCCCTCTCAGTAGACGTTGTTTCCGACGACGTGATCGATGACACCGATGAAGAGCTATACTATCTTCAGAAGTGCCAGGCAAGCAAAACCCCCTTGTTCATTCCGATACAATCCTACTCTCTCGCTCATGCTCTCTTTTACTGCATTAGGACAACAACGTTACAACTGTTACATGCTGCGGTAGCTGAACCCCTTTCCTCTGCATGACATGTCATTGCCACAGTAAATAGATGAAACCCACTAGCATGAGTAGGAGTTGTTTGAGCCCTGATGTGCCTACTCATTAATGCTTGTTTGTCATGCCTGCTACTGCTTAGAGTTGATTCTGGTCTGATTCATCGGGAATGAATTGGAACGTGGTGAACATGTCCAACCGTTGAGAGCTAAGTGTGTGAACATGATTTGGTAAAGGTAGCGGTGAGAGGCCATGTAGGAGTACATGGTGGGTTGTCTCATTGCAGCCGTCCTTAGGAACTGAGTCCTATGTTTGTGATCCATGAACAGTTACTACCACACATTGGGTTCAGGTAACTCGGCCCCTCTCGGCTTATTAATCAACTCGATCTCTGTCCAGGAGTTGCAACTAGTTTCTGGTGTTTGTAGGTAGAGTTAGTAGTCTACCAAGTGGCACCCGGTACAGGTGGGCTTGGGACAGACTAGGCACCGTGGCACGGTGTACCAAGTGGCACCCGGATGGTGGGCTTGGGAACCCTGCTCACATCATTTGAGGCCGTGAGCGACACCCCGGCCGGATCTCCTTGCGGATGGAACCCGAATAGGCGATAAACCTGGACTAGAGACTTGTTGGTTCGTCAGGTCGTGGCCGACTCCCTCACCTGGCTTCCGCTTGAAGGTTGCCGAGGTACATGACGTGTACAGGGCGATAAGTGGCGAGAGCGTGTGTGAAGAAGTACACCCCAGTAGGGTTATCATTATCTATTCGAATAGCTGGATTCCTCAGATATGGAAACTTGGACCCCTTGCATAGTTCATAGACAAGTGAAAGTGGATACTCTAAAACTCGCAAGATAAGTGTGAGTGCTATGGATGGCGTTCTCGCAGGGAGCCGGGAGCGGATCCATAGTGGTGTATTGTTATGGTGAATTTGTGGACTCGTGTGCGCCACCTCAAAAGAGTTACTTGCAGTCGTAGTTCAGGTTAGCCACTGAGTCAAAGCTGGCTTGCTGCAGTCAAACTCCACCACCCCCTTTATTGATACCGATGCATATGTAGTTAGTTCTGATGTAAGACCAGCTAGGTACATTTGTACTCACGTTTGCTTATTTTATGTTTTGCAGAGAGACGTCAGTCTATCTAGTAGTTCCGCGTGGACTTTGACGTTTAGCTTGTTACCTCAGCTACGATCTTGTGCGCTCGGCAGGATCTGGTAGATAGTCAGGCTTCTCAGCCTTTTTCATTTGTAGATGTCTATACTCAAACATGTTAAGCTTCCGCATGTGCTTTGACTTGTATGCTCTGAATGTTGGGTCATGAGACCCATGTTTGTAATATCTCGCTCTTCGGAGCCTAATGAATAAATACTTGAGTCGTAGAGTTATGTTGTGATGCCATGTTGTATTTACACATATCGAGCATATTGTGTGTATGATTGAAATGCTTGGTATGTGTGGGATCCGACAACCTAGTTGTTTATCCTTGGTAGCCTCTCTTATGGGGAAATGTAGTCTTGTGCTTCCATGAGCCATAGTAGTCCGCTACAGCCCGGTTCACCGGAGTCCTGCTAGCCCAGCACTACTGCTCAGGACACTTGACTGGCCGGCATGTGTTTCACTTTGTTCCTGTGTCTCTCCCTTCAGGGAAATGTCACGCGGTGACATCCGGAGTCCTGCCTAGCCTGCTACAGCCCGGGTTCCCGGAGTCCTGTTAGCCCAGTGCTACAGCCGAATTCACACGCTGCGGACCGACATGCTCGATGTGATACATGTATGCCTATCCCCATAGGTTGGTGCCGCTTTGGGTTCACGACTAGCCATGTCGGCCCAGGTTCTCTGTCATATGGATGCTAGCGACACTATCATATACGTGAGCCAAAAGACGCAAACGGTCTCGGGCCATAGTAAGGCGACACCCGTGGGAATATCGTGCGTGAGGCCGCAAAGCGATATGAGGTGTTACATGCTAGATCGATGTGACTTGGAATCGAGGTCCTGACGGTGTCCTGGACTAGGGGGTACTCACCACATTGTCTACTGCTCAGCTGGATTGTGCCGAGGACCCCCATGGCTGTTTACTCATGGGCCAGTTCGGACAGCCGAAGACATATACGAGGAAGATTCCACAAGACTTGGTGATCAAGACAAGGACTCCTATCCAGCGACGTATTCGACTACGACTCTTGTTATCCTAGGCCTCTAGTATGTTATATAAGCCAAGGCCAGGCTAGTCGATAGATTATGACATTACTCATCATAGTTGTAGGGTTTAGACCACAACATACAATCATACCATATGCTAGCTTCTAGGGTTTAGCCTCTCTGATCTCGTGGTAGATCTACTCTTGTAATACTCATATCATCAAGAACAATCAAGCAGGACGTAGGGTTTTACCTCTATCAAGAGGGCCCAAACCTGGGTAAAACATCGTGTCCCTTGCCTCCTGTTACCATCCGCCTTAGATGCACAGTTCGGGACCCCCTACCCGAGATCCACCGGTTTTGACACCGACAATAGCACTTTGAGCCGAATACTCGAAAGTATCCAACTTGGGGTTTGTTACCGGTGAGAAGCTCGTACCCCGTCTTGCCGAGTAGCTTGTGAAGATATAAGCGATTTGTTGCATGCCAAGCTGTCTCAACCGCTTCCGCCCAAAAGTGTTTTGGTGTCCTGTACTCATCAAGCATCGTTCTTGCCATCTCAATAAGAGTCCGGTCCTTCCTCTCAACAACTCCACTTTGTTTAGGTGTGTACGTAGCCGAGAACTCGTGTGAAATCCCTTCTTCGCCAAGAAAGGTATCGACATTTGTGTTCTTGAACTCCGTTCCATTGTCTCTGCGAACCTTCTTGATCTTCACTTCAATTGATTTTGGGCCTTCCTAGCGAAGTTCTTGAAGATCTTTTGGACCTGCGATTTATCATCAAGAAAGAACACCCACATAAATCTTGAAAAATCATCGACTATGACTAGACCAAATGAGTTTCCACCGAGACTTTTGTAAGCATTGGGACCAAAGAGATCCATATGAAGTAGCTCGAGCGGTCTTCTCGTGGTCACAATGTTCTTAACGGCGTGACTTCCTCCAACTTGTTTTCCTGCTTGACAAGCATTGCACAATCTATCCTTGTCAAATATAACATCTTTCACTCCAAGGATATGATCACCTTTAATTAGCTTATCAAGATTTCACATGCCCATGTGACCTAATCTCCTTTGCCATAGCCAGCCTTTAGAGGATTTAGCAATTAAGCAAGTTCTAGGCTGAGCCTTTTTAGTGAAATCTACAATGTATAGATCACCTCTACGTTAACCGATAAAGACCATATTGTGGTTATCTCTACGAAACACTTGCCAATCTACTTCAGTAAATAGGACATTGAAACCAAAGTTAGCAAGTCTAGATACGGAAAGTAGATTATATCCAAGAGATTCAACGAGCATAACATTTTGTATGGAGCTATCATGTGAGATGGCCACCTTACCAAGGCCAACCACCTTACCCTTAGAGTTGTCACCAAAAGTGACATACTTTCAAGGACCGTCATTTTCAGCAAGCTCACGAAACATATCCTTGTCTCCGGTCATGTGATCGGTACACCCACTATCAAGAACCCATTCCTTTCCTCCAGCCATGTAGCCATGAAGATTAGCCATAAGGCCGAAGTATCTCATAGACTCATCGAGATCAAAGTCACTATCATCATCCTCATCATAGTATCCATGTTCAACATCGTCTTGTGATTGATCAATTCCTAGAGAGGGTAATTCATTAGATAAATGGTCATCATAATGGTCGTCTTTATGAATTCTAATAGCTTCAGAGATGATATTGCTAATGATTCCAACATCTCCTTTGGCACGCATAAGATTAGTAAGCTCAAATAGAAAATCACCAAATTTAGGATCATTGGAACTCATCTCACTCAAAGCAAGGAATAATTTGGAAATCGTTCCTCAAGAAATCTTCGTATAGTATAGGCGCAATCAAGAGCAGGAAAGCTAGCAAGCAAGTTTCTAGGTAATCCTCTAGTGATTAAATTGATGGTTCTAAGATTACGGATCATGTCAATAGACTCATCAAGGGTAGGATGCATGGGGTCAACAAGACGTGCACAAGGGGTAGTAATGTACTTGTTCAAGTGATATTCATTGAAAATCTCAAGCATCTCAATTTTCCACTCATTAAAGAACTCTCCATCAAGTATAGGCACTCAACGTCTAAGACTCCCCAACGTAGACTCATCCATCTTCCTCCAATGGCGATTAAACCAAAGCAATGGAGACCAATGCTCTGATACCAATTGAAAGGATCGAGAAGAGGTGTCTAGAGGGAGGTGAATAGACTCTTAACAAACAAAAGTAGCAAATTTTATTTTCTTCAAGTTAAGGTAGAGTTTTAGCACAAGTTTAAACATTCACAATACATTTCAAGCAAGCATGGCAAGAGTATATGAGGAGCAGAAAGTAAAGCATGCAAGTTGGAAGAATGTAAAGGGATGTGATTGGAGTGTGCAAATGCAATTGGAGACACGGAGATTTTTGGCGTGGTTCTGATAGGTGGTGCTATCGTACATCCACGTTGATCGAGACTTCAACCCATGAAGGGTAACGGTTGCGCGAGTCCATGGAGGGCTCCACCCACGAAGGGTCCACAAATAAGCAACCTTGTCTATCCCACCATGGCCATCACCCACGAAGGACTTGCCTCACTAGGGTGGATCTTCACGAAGTAGGCAATCTCCTTGCCCTTACAAACTCCTTGGTTCAACTCCACAATCTTGTTTGAAGCTCCCAAGTGACACCTAACCAATCTAGGAGACACCACTCTCCAAAAGGTAATAGATGGTGTGTTGATGATGAACTCCTTGCTCTTGTGCTTCAAATGATAGTCTCCCCAACACTCAACTCTCTCTCACGGATTTGGATTTGGTGGAAAAGATGATTTGAGTGGAAAGCAACTTGGGGAAGGCTAGAGATCAAGATTCATATGGTTGGAATGGAATATCTTGGTCTCAACACATGAGTAGGTGGTTCTCTCTCAAAAAATGTATGCTGGAAGTGTAGGCATGTTCTGATGGCTCTCCTTACTAATGAAGAAAGGGTGGAGGGGTATATATAGCCTCCACACAAAATCTAACTGTTACACACAAATTACCAAACTCGGTGGGACCAAATAATGAAACTCGGTCAGACTGATTTAGTTCAAAATGTGAACGTTAGGATTTTCAGTGGGACCGATATGATCAACTCGGTGGGACCGACGTGCTAAGGTTAGGGTAAAACCACAACTCGGTTTGACTGATTACACAAACTCGATGGGACCGATTTTGCTAATAAGCAAAATAGAGAGTTGGTCGAGCAAACTCGGTGGGACCGATTGCATATCTCGATGAGACCGAAATAGTTGCAACAGGTAACAGAGAGTTTGCAAGCCCATCTCGGTGAGACCGGATCCCATCGATGAGATCAAACTTATTAGGGCTTCTGCCAGTGGCTATGTCAAGTGAACTCGGTGGCGCCGGATAGATCAAATCGGTGGGGCCGAGTTTGACTTTTGGTTTGGGACATATGTGGATATGAGAAAGTGGTTGAGGGCTTTGGAGCATATCACTAAGCACTTTGAGCAAGCAAGCCATTAAGCAACACCTCATCCCCTTTTAGTAGTATTGGCATTCCTACGGACTCAATGTGATCTTGGATCACTAAAATGAAAATGCAGAGTCTTGAGCTTTTTCCAATCCTTTGTTCTTGGCATCTTGCAGGGGTTCCACATCCTCTTGTCCACGCCACTCCATTTTTTGAACTTATCTAAAATATAATAGATAAAAACATTAGTCCAACAAGAGATATGTTGACATTAATTACCAAAATCACCCGGGGAGCACTTGTGCTTTCAGCTGCTGGTGCTGAAGATGGGCCTTACCAGGCCGCTGATGGAGCCACGCTCGATCCCGCAGGCAGGCAAGTCTGGGCACCCCCGGGCCCAGAACACCAACACTTGAGGAGACATGTTTACAACATTCTTCTTCAAAAAGCACTCCTTCTTGTACTGAGATTTCTTTGCCTGTCTGGCCTTCTCAATTTTCCATTTTTCTTCGCCTATAAAGGCATTGAGCATGTGGCTCTGGCCAGGAGTGAGGTTCAGATCAGGCAGAGGAGTTTTTGGGTCCTTGTGCCAAAGATCGATGAAATCAAGGATCAACTTTGGATCCAGCAAGAGTGGCACTTCACTGCCTTTGGCTCTAGCGGCCCTTTGCTACGTGTGTCTGATGATTTCAGCGAGTTCTTCATCATCAGCCTCATCGTCACTTGACAGAATTTGAAAGGCAAATTACTTCTTGTGAGGACTTGGCCTCGAGCCGCGTCCAGTAGCAGCCTTTTTCTTCAGCAAGGTCGAAGCAGTTGAGGAATGTGGATGAGTTGAGGAATGTGGAGATGCTCCTAAAGCAATAGAGATTCCTATAGTCCTTTGGCATGTGGCAACATGCACATGTGCTGAGGACTTTGCAGTTGCAGCTGAGGATTTTGCAGCTAAGGGAGTAGGAACTGCTTTTAATGTGGTTGCTTGAGGAATAGGTCGTGAGGGCATTGAAGAGCTTGGCCGTGAGGGCATTGCAACTGAGGAACTTGGCTTTATAGCTAGATTCTTCGGCATGGCCTTCTTTGGCTTGCTAGCAGAGGCCTGAGTGGGAGCAGCAGCAGAATCTTCGTTGAATTTCTTCACTGCTTCTTTAGCCATTTTGGAAAGCTTAGCTTGGAACTTAGCCCATTCCTTGGGAAATTCCTCACCTCTTCTAATGCTAGAGGGATTAGCTTTTTGTCCTGGAGCCAATGGAGGTCTTGGGCATGGAGGGTGTACTACGAATTTCTTCATGTACTTTGGAGTCACATATCTGTACTCCCGCCATTCTCTTGCCCATCTTCTTTCGATCCGCCAAATGTGCACCTTGCGCTGATTTTTGTTCTCCTTGCCATGCTTCGCTTCATCAGGAGTGGAATATTCATCATATATGTCTTCAAGGATTTCAAACATTGTGTTTGTCTCTGGCCTCTTTCCTCCCTTCTGAGGTCTTTTGCCATCGGCCATTTTCTTCACTTGAGAATTTTGAACAACTGAAGTTTCTGAGGAAGTATGCAGTTTATCTTCAAGGAACGCTGCAAATGAGTTAAGTTGGTGAGAACCTAGTGATTCAGCAGCGGGCATGTGTACCTGTAAATAGAGTATAGGTGCGAAGAATTTGGAGAGGTCATATGCGTTCTCAAAACTTTTGCAAAAGAATCTAGTTTGAGGAATTTCACCATGGATGTCTTGAGGAATTTCACTAAGCGTTCTTGACTTAGGTTCCAGAGTTGTATAGATTTGAAAATCCACACAATTGAGGAATCTTGAGGAAAAACATAGCTTAGAGAAATAAATCAAGAACATATGTGTTTTGGGTGTTTATGGATATGGAAGTTGAAGAATAAACACCTTTTGAAGATTATGAGGAAATCATCAGAAATAGTATAGGGCAGTAAAATCAGATTTTATTTACCCTAGACGAAGAACACGACGAACTGAGAGAAGAAGTGGAGAAGCTTGTCCGTTAAGATCTTCCACGCCCTAACTTGGCGGCGGAAGACAGCTACGGCGGCGGCAGAGTGAAGATTTCCGTGGCCGGCGCGAGTACGACGACGATGAGGTTGAGGCAGTGAAGCTCTTCCTCACCGGCGATGATGGAGAGTAGCGGCGTCGCTAGGTCAGAGAGCTCGAGTGAGGGGAGTGAGATCGAGCGGAGTAAATGAGGTCTGAGGAGGTCGAGGGGAATTTATAGCCATGGTGAAAAACTACTCCTCCAAAGAAATTGGACGAACGTGCCCCTGACTCTTGCCATCCTAGCGACATGTGTCACCCACGTACAAAGAGGTGAAGATCGTGGTAGATCGTGGGTGAGTATTTTATCTTATCGTGAGATGCGGAACGGTTTGAGCGGCAAAAGCCAAAAATTCAAACAAGAAAATTTTAATGTTTCGTTCAAAAATTCTTCAGTTGACAAGGACACAGTGAAGATTTTGAACGGGTGTCAAATAGAACGCACATGAAGAATTTGTGAATAGATTGGGTTGATTTTAGCATAGAGGGGGAAGGGTACGATCACATTCACTTAGCAGAAAAGTCAAGTTGAAGAATTAGGAATAAGTGAGTGATGTAGTGGACTTGAAAACTCAAATATATATATATATATAGGACAACACTATTCTAATCCTGGGATTAGAATAGTTATTTGGATCACAGCAGCCCTATATAGGGCCCAAAGACAGGTTCCCTAACTTCACGGAACTGCGGGCCCATCCCGACAGAATCCCACCTGGACCCCGATCCTGATTGAGCCGCCCCTCCCCGACCCCCTGCTCCTCGCCTCGATCCCCGGCCTCCGCCGTGATTCGCCTGCCGAAAATCCGCCAGATCCAGCCCATCCCCTCCTTCTCCAGATCCTGGCCGACCGGAACAAGATCCGCCCCCTCCGATTCCACCTCCTGCCCGACCGCCAGCGCGGGCAAGGGAGTGACGGCGGACCCGGCGCGAGGGAGCCCGCGTCGCCTAGAGGCGGAAAAGCCGCCGGAATTTCTGCCACTAACAGCCATGGACTTCCAGAAGCCTCCTCCTCAGTCCATCGTCGCCACCCGACGGCTTAGCAGTGCTCATGACGGCCAAGGCGCAGCCTACGTTGAACAGTGTGCCCAAGGAAGCATCTCGGCGGCGGAGGCCGCATCGGTGGCGCCTTCAAATCTAAGAACGGTATATGAATTTCCTCCCTAATCTTGCGGGCTCGTTCAATCTTCCCTTACCCGACCTTCTTGCTTCATGCAGGTGAACTTCGCGCCCTATGAAAGACATGGATTTCCATGCGGTTCCTCTACTAGCTCTCCGACAAATTGCTCTCAAGGTGGCCTATCAGCTGCTGGAAAAAGGTTGGCCGAACTTCTAGACAGGGTATGGTTGAACTTCTTCCTTCTGTTTGTTATTTTCTTACAGCCATGTGAAGTTCAGGTGGTGTGTGAGCATCAGTCCAGGGTACAAACACTAGAAAATCTGCCTGCTTTTCACATTCACATGTGGAAAGCCATGTGAAGTTCAACTAGTAAGTGTGTTAGAGTTCAGGTTGGTATGTATCTGGTTCTGTGCAAAATAAAATAAAAGGAAAATAGAACATGCATATGATCTCACATGAAGGTCAGGTTGGTATGCATTAGTGGTTCAACCATTCAAACTCATGAAGGTTCAAGTTTTTTAACTGTAGACAGTATTTCCCCTTTGCAAAACAAGAAGTTCAGGTTGTTGAGAGTGCACAGTTTAGGTACATATAAGTAATCAAATAGTGTAGAATTAAAAGGACGTGAGGTTCATTCTGTGAAGGGTGCTCAGTTCAGGTACAAAAGTATTGGCAGATGCTCAGCTCGGTGCATAATGTGATGCCTGTCCTAGGGGGAAAATATGTACATGAACACCACTTTTATATGAGAAGTTTAGGCTATGAGTAATGCTAAGTTCAGTTACAAAGGTATAGGCAGATGTAACTTATGTGCTAATAGACATTTTTTTCTTTTATGTCAGCAAGATGAGAGACGCATGAAGAAGCTTAGAACTTCCCAGCAGCAAGTACACAATCCAAAGCCTGTACGTGTTGCACCACCCCCTCAATGGGTCACACCTCAAAGGCACCAACATCATTACCAACCTGCTCCAGACCAAAAATGGATGACACCCAAAACACATGGAGACTTCTAAGATGCTGGGTCATAGCCCTATCCGCACAACCTTGCGCCTCCAACTAATTGGGTGACGCCGGAAATCCCCCGCGGATTCTTTGTATCCACCAACAAACTCCCAAACACGTCGATGGAGGAGGGGGTTAGCTCAAGTCCTGTGTGTAACTCTGGAGGTTATCCTGGTGTGCCTCATCAATGCCAAAATGAAGCAACTAAACCGGATCCCAGGACAAATCCAACAGGAACACACACACACGGAGGAGAGTGCTTTGCAGACTACCACCGTTGGATCCTGCTGCTGCTACAAGTCAGAATTGTACGGGACATAAGGTAGATGGATTGCTTCACAAAACAAAAGAGCAAACCAAGACCAGGATCGCAATACCTCCACAACCACCTCAAGCAAAAAGAACACAAACAAGAGAGAGGCCATCTTCAGCCCTCCTTCCTCCTCGTGATCCACTGATGCATCCTGCTATGATTACTCCGTCATGCCCCATCCCCGAGGGACATCAGCAGACTCCGGTGGAGTTGTGATCATACACGCACGTAAGTGAAACAAAAATATTTATATACCCATCTTGTATTATCTGCAAATTTCCTGCTCCCTCCAGGATAACAAGTTCATAAACTGCATTTTAACATGCCGTTTGGATTATTTTTTTCTTTTTCTGCTGACGCTGGATCTACCGGATTATCTAATACCAAGACTAAAGATGTGATTCAAAGATGTAGAGAAAGCAAGAAAAATTTTATAACAGATACGCCAGACACACTGGTTTTGGAATCAGGAAGACGGGCGGAAATGACAAGCACAAGTATTTTGTTTGCGCATTCCAAGGGATACACACATCTTCTGTTTCAGAGGCTAATAGGAAGTGAAACAAAACATTGCAGAGGACAGGCTGCAATGCAAGAATGAGGGTGAACGTGCAGGAGGATAACACATGCATGGCAGTGGACATTGAGTACAATCATAATAACCAACTCATGCAAACTGATGACATGCTGGTATTCTTGCACTCACACAAGAATTATGACCCCACTATTTTGGAGTACGTAAAGCTCCTGCTGTACCATGATGTCAAGCACACAACAATCATGTCCATGCTATCTAAAAATGAAGATGGAAGCTACTTCCTAAGCATGACCGGATGAGACCTACTAAACCAGTAAGTATTCAAACATCCACATACTGCAATGTACATAGCATCCTAAGTCACAACCCTTTGCTAGCAAAAATAACAAGTGCATGTTTGCATGTAATTTGCAGGAAAGCCATGAATGCAAGGAAAGATGATTTGGATGATGTGCTGAAACTTGTTTCATTTTTCAAAGACATGATGGAAATCAATGATGAGTTTTTCTATGACATACAAGTAGACAAGGACAAGTCAATTAAAAACATTTTCTGGTCCAATGCAAGCTGCCGAGGAGCCTATCAAGACTTTGGCGATTGCGTAACATTTGACACAACATACCCGACCAACAGGTTTCATATGCCTCTAGGAGTGCTTGTTGGAACAAACCATCACTTGCAGTCAACGATATTTGTTGTTGACCTTATCAGAGATGAAGATGCAAATTCATTCAAGTGGCTGTTCAATACATTTGTACGGTGCATGAACAACAAGCACCCAACTTGCATTCTAACAGGTGAGTTCAAAAAAAACCTCTTCAAGTTTCATCATCTTTTCAGTCTATGGGACTGTATTGGTTACATTGGTTTTATCTGAAAAATAATGTAAAGCAAGCAGTTCAACCACTGTTAGCATAGAAGTCCAACTAACAGTACAAGAAAGAAAAATTATCTGTCACATGTTTAGAAACAAAATTAGTTATGAATGTGAAGTTCAAATACAGGAATCACAGAAGTTCAAGGACAAAAGCTGTAAGAAAAATATATGTAACATGTTTAGAAAAATATAGTTATTTATGTGAAGTTCAAGCACTGGTACCACAGAAGTTCAATAACACTCTTTAAGAAAAATTTTGAGTGTGACACTACTAGTTACTGCTACTTCTACCTGTGAAGTTCAAGCACTGGTTCCACAGAAGTTCAGCAACACTGTTGTAAGAAAAAATACATGTGACATTCTTAGATAGCCATACTGCTAGATGTGAAGTTCAAGTAGTTGTACAACATAAGTTCACCATCAGTGCAAAAAAGAAGAAAGTTTCATTTTTTTTAATTCATGCAGACCAGTGCCCATCGATGGTGAAAGCTATACCACAATCATTTCCAAACACCGTCCACAAGCTATGCTGTTGGCACATCATGAAGAAGTATAGGGAATACCTCGCATTGCTGTACAAAAAGTATAAAACATTCAAAGAATAATTCACAGCTTTATTAAACTGGCCGTTGATGCCAACGGAGTTTGAAGATGCCTGAGATGAACTCGTACACAAGTACAACCTGGAGAACGACCAGATGATGATGCAGCTGTGGAGTGATAGGAAGATGTGGATTTCAGCATATTATAAGAACATTTTGTGTGCTAGAATGACTTCCACACAATGAAGCGAGAGCATGAACCACGTGCTCAAGAAAGGGTTTGTCAAGGGGACCTAGAACCTACACAAGTTTATTAGGCGGGTAAATGCTTGCATACAAACTCGGATGCAGAAGGAGAACGAGCAAAAAATGACCAGCATGGTATGATGACAAGAAAACACCACCATCATGTTTTGTTTTCCTTCAAACATGTTGATACGTCCATTTTGCAACATGCTTTTATATCAATATTTATTGCATTATGGGTTGTTATTACACATTATGTCATAATACTTATGCCTATTCTCTCTTATGTTACAAGGTTTACATGAAGAGGGGGGATGCCGACAGCTGGGATTCTGGGCTGGAAAAGGAGCAAATATTAGAGACGTATTCTGCACATCTCCAAAAGTCCTGAAACTTAACGAGAGCACGTTTCAGAATATATAAAAATATTGAGCGCAAGAAGTACCAGAGGGGGCCACCCACCAGCCACGAGGGTGGGGGCACGCCCTATCCCCTGGGCGCGCTCCCTGCCTCGTGGGCCCCCTGGTGGCCCTCTGATGCCCATATTCTACTATATCAAGTCTTTCATCCGAGAAAAAAATCATAAGCAAGCTCTCAGGAATAAACTCCGCCGCCACGAGGCGGAACCTTGGTGGAACCAATCTAGGGCTCCGGCGGAGCTGTTCTGTCGGGGAAACATCCCTCCGGGAGGGGGAAATCATCACCATCGTCATCACCAACAATCCTCTCATCGGGAGGGGGTCAATCTCCATCAACATCTACCCCAACAACATCTCATCTCAAACCCTAGTTCGTCTCTTGTATCCAATCTTTGTATCCAAACCTCAGATTGGTACATGTGGGTTGCTAGTAGTGTTGATTACTCCTTGTAGTTGATGCTAGTTGGTTTATTTGGTGGAAGATCATATGTTCAGATCCATTATGCATATTAATACCCCTCTGATTATGAACATGAATATGCTTTGTGAGGAGTTACGTTTGTTCCCGAGGACATGGGATAAGTCTTGCTATTAGTAGTCATGTGAATTTGGTATTCGTTCGATATTTTGATGAGATGTATGTTGCCATCCCTCTAGTGGTGTCATGTGAACGTCGACTACATGACACTTCACCATTGTTTAGGCCTAGAGCGAGGCATTGGGAAGTAATAAGTAGATGATGGGTTGCTAGAGTGACAGAAGCTTAAACCCTAGTTTATGCGTTGCTTCGTAAGGGGCTGATTTGGATCCATATGTTTCATGCTATGGTTAGGTTTACCTTAATACTTATGTTGTAGTTTCGGATGCTTGCAATGGGGGTTAATCATAAGTGGGATGGTTGTCCAAGTAAGGACAGTACCCAAGCACCTATCCACCCACATATCAAATTATCAAAGTACCGAACGTGAATCATATGAGTGTGATGAAAACTAGCTTGACGATAATTCCCATGTGTTCTCGGGAGCGCTTTCTTTCATATAAGAGTTTGTCAAGGCTTGTCCTTTGCTACAAAAAGGATTGGTCCATCTTGATGCACCTTATTTACTTTTATTAATTGCTACTCGTTACAAATTACCTTATCACAAAACTATCTGTTACAGATAATTTCAGTGCTTGCAGAGAATACCTTACTGAAAACTACTTATCATTTCCTTCTGCTCCTCGTTGGGTTCGACACTCTTACTTATCGAAAAGCTACGATAGATCCCCTACACTTGTGGGTCATCAAGACTCTTTGCTGGCGCCATTGCCGGGGAGTGAAGCTCCTTTGGTAGGTGTAATTTGTTAAGGAAAAATTTATATAGTGTGCTGAAATTTACTGTCACTTGTTACTATGGAACATAATCCTTTGAGGGGCTTGTTCGGGGTATCTTCACCCCGACCAGTAGAGCAAAGAGTTTCTCCTCAACCTACTAAACCTACTGAAAATGTTTACTTTGAAATTCCTTCGGGTATGATAGAGAAACTATTAGCTAATCCTTTTGCAGGAGACGGAAAATTGCATCCTGATTTACACTTAATCTATGTGGATGAAGTTTGTGGATTATTTAAGCTTGCAGGTATGCCCGAGGATGTTATCATGAAGAAGGTCTTCCCTTTATCTTTGAAGGGAGATGCATTGACATGGTATAGGGTATGTCATGATATGGGAGCATGGGACTACAAGCGATTGAAATTGGAATTTCACCAGAAGTTTTATCCTATGCATCTTGTTCATCGTGATCGTGATTATATATATAATTTTTGGCCTCGCGAAGGAGAAAGCATCGCTCAAGCTTGGGGGAGGCTTAAGTCAATGTTATATTCAAGCCCCAATCATGAGCTCTCAAGAGAAATGATTATTCAAAATTTTATGCTCGGCTTTCTCTCAGTAATCGCTCCATGCTTGATACTTCTTGTACTGGATCTTTTATGATGAAGTCAAATGGGACTTATTGGAAAGAATTAAATGCAACTCTAAAGATTGGGACCGTGAATTTATCACTAAATATGGACTTGACTCTGAGATAGTAGCTTCCTTTCGTGAATCCTTTGCTACTCATGTTGATCTTCCTAAGGAGAAGTGGTTTAAATATAATCCTCCCATTGAAGTAAAGGTAGTTGCACCAATTAAAGTTGAAGAAAAGACTATCACTTATAATGATCCTATTGTTCCTTCTGCTTATGTTGAGAAACTAGCTTTCCCTGTTAGAATAAAGGATCATGCTAAAGTTTCAACTGTAGTCAACAAAAGTAATATTAGGACACACAAACCCCCTGAGCAAGTTAAAGTTGAACCTAATATTGCTATGGTTAAAGATCTCTTGGCCGATAATATTGATGGGCATGTTATTTACTTCTATGATGAGACTCCTAGAATTGCTAGACCTGATACTAAAAATAAACATAGACCTGTTGTAGGCATGCCTGTTATTGCTATCATGGCTTATGTGATATGGGTGCTAGTGCAAGTGCAATACCCCATTCCTTATACAAAGAAATTATGCATGATATTGCACCTGCTGAGATAGAAGATATCGATGTTACCATTAAGCTTGCCAATAGAGATACTATTTCACCAATCGGGATTGTTAGAGATGTTGAAGTCTTGTGTGGGAAGGTTAAATATCCTGCTGATTTTCTTGTTGTTGGTTCCCCAGAAGATAGCTTTTGTCCCATTATATTTGGTAGACCCTTCTTGAATACTGTTAATGCTAAGATAGACTGCAATAAGGATATTGTTTCTGTTGGTTTAGGGGATATGTCTCATGAGTTTAATTTTGCTAAGTTCCGTAGACAACCCAGGGATGAGGAATTGCCTAGTAAAGATGATATAATTGGTCTTGCTTCTATTGCGGTGCCTCCTACCGATCCTTTAGAACAATATTTGCTAGACCATGAAAATGATATGTTTATGAATGAAAGAAGGGAAATAGATGAAGTATTCTTTAAACAGGGAGCTATTGTGAAACACAACTTGCCTGTTGAAATCTTAGGGGATCCTCCTCCACCCAAGGGTGATCCCATGTTTGAGCTTAAAACATTGCCTAATACTCTTAAATATGCTTATCTTGATGAAAAGAAGGTATATCCTGTTATTATTAGTGCTAACCTTTCAGAGAAGGAGGAAGAGAAATTATTGAAAACTCTAAAGAAGCACTGTGCTGCTATTAGATATACTCCTTAAGGGCATTAGTCCCACTCTATGTCAACACAATTTTTTTTGGAGAAAGACGCCAAACCAATTATTGATCACCAACGATGGCTGAATCCTAAGATGAAAGAAGTGGTAAGAAAGGAAATATTAAAGCTCCTTGAGGCAGGTATAATTTATCCCATTATTGATAGTCAGTGGGTAAGTCCTGTCCATTGTGTCCCTTAGAAGGGAGGTATTACTGTCATTCTTCATGATAAATATGAATTAATTCCACAAAGAATTATTACAGGCTATAGGATGGTAATTGATTTTCGCAAATTAAATAAAGCTACTAAAAAAGATCATTACCCTTTTCCTTTTATTGATCAAATGCTAGAAAGATTATGCAAACATACACATTTTTGCTTTCTAGATGGTTACTCTGGCTTCTCTCAAATACCTGTGTCAGCTGATGATCAAGAAAAGACCACTTTTACTTGCCCTTTTGGTACTTTTTCTTATAGAAGTATGCCTTTTGGTTTATGTAATGCACCTACTACCATTCAAAGATGCATGATGGCTATATTCTCTGACTTTTGTGAAAAGATTTGTGAGTTTTTCATGGACGATTTCTCCGTTTATGGATCCTCTTTTGATGATTGCTTGAGCAACCTTGATCGATTTTTGCAGAGATGTGAAGAAACTAATCTTGTCTTGAACTGGGAGAAGTGCCACTTTATGGTTAATGAAGGTATTGTCTTGGGGCATAAAATTTCTGAAAGATGTATTGAAGTTGATAAAGCTAAAGTTGATGCTATTGAAAAGATGCCGTGTCCCAAGGACATCAAAGGTATAAGAAGTTTCCTTGGTCATGCCGGTTTTTATAGGAGGTTCATTAAGGACTTGTGAAAACTTTCTCAGCCTCTCACTAATCTATTAAAAAAATATATCCTTTTGTCTTTGATGATGATTGTGTAGAAGCATTCAAAGTACTTAAGAAAGCTTTGATTTCTGCACCTATTGTTTAGCCACCTGATTGGAATTTACCCTTTGAAATTATGTGTGATGCTAGTGATTATGTTGTAGGTGCTGTTCTAGGGCAAAGAGTTGATAAGAAATTAAATGTTATTCAATATGCTAGTAAAACTCTAGACAATGCCCAGAGAAATTATGCTACTACTGAAAAAGAATTCTTAGCAGTTCTATTTGTATGTGATAAGTTCAGACCTTATATTGTTGATTCTAAAGTAACTATTCACACTGATCATGCTACTATTAAATATCTTATGGAAAACAAAGATGCTAAACCTAGACTTATTAGATGGGTTCTCCTACTACAAGAATTTGATTTGCATATCATTGATAGAAAGGGAGCTGAGAACCCCGTTGCAAACAACTTGTCTAGGTTAGAGAACGTTCTTGATGACCCACTACCTATTGATGATAGCTTTCCTGATGAACAATTAAATGTCATAAATGCTTCTCGTACTGCTCCATGGTATGCTGATTATGCTAATTATATAGTTGCTAAATTTATACCACCTAGTTTCACATACCAGCAAAAGAAAAGGTTCTTCTATGATTTAAGACAATACTTTTGGGATGACTCACATCTTTATAAAGAAGGAGTCGATGGTGTTATTAGACGTTGTGTACCTGAGCATGAACAGGAACAGATCTTACGCAAGTGTCACTCCGAAGCTTATGGAGGACACCATGTTGGAGACAGAACTGCACATAAGGTATTGCAATCAGGTTTTATTAGCCTACTCTCTTCAAGGATGCCCGTAAGTTTGTCTTGTCTTGTGATGAATGTCAAAGAATTGGTAATATTAGTAGATGTCAAGAAATGCCTATGAATTATTCACTTGTTATTGAACCATTTGATGTTTGGGGCTTTGATTATATGGGACCGTTTCCTTCCTCTAATGGGTATACACATATTTTAGTTGTTGTTGATTATGTTACTAAGTGGGTAGAAGCTATTCCAACTAGTAGTGCTGATCATAACACCTCTATTAAGATGCTTAAAGCAGTTATTTTCCCGAGGTTTGGAGTCCCTGGATATTTAATGACTGATGGTGGTTCACATTTCATTCATGGTGCCTTTCGTAAAATGCTTGCTAAGTATGATGTTAATCATAGAATTGCATCTCCTTATCACCCACAATCTAGTGGTCAAGTAGAATTGAGTAATAAAGAGCTTAAATTAATTTTGCAAAATACTGTTAATAGATCTAGAAAGAATTTGTCAAAGAAACTTGATGATGCATTATGGGCCTATAGAATTGCATATAAAAATCTTATGGGTATGTCTCCGTATAAAATGGTTTATGGAAAAGCATGTCACTTACCTCTCGACTTAGAACATAAGGCATATTGGGCCATTAAAGAGCTCAATTATGACTTCAAACTTGCCGGTGAGAAGAGGATATTTGACATTAGCTCACTTGATGAATGGAGAACCCATGCCTATGAAAATGCCAAACTGTTTAAAGAAAAAGTTAAAAGATGGCACGATAAAAGGATACAAAAGCGTGCGTTCAATGTAGGTGACTATGTATTGTTATACAACTCTCGTTTAAGATTTTTTGTAGGAAAACTCCTCTCTAAATGGGAAAGTCCTGACGTTATCGAGGAGATCTATCGATCCGGTGCCATAAAAATCAACAACTTCGAAGGCACAAATCCGAGGGTGGTGAACGGTCAAAGAATCAAACATTATATCTCAGGTAATCCCATAAATGTTGAAACTAATATTATTGAAACTGTAACCCCGGAGGAATACATAACGGACACTTTCCGGAACATTTCAGACTCCGAAAAGGAATAGGTTCGTGGTACGGTAAGTAAACCGAGTCCAAAACAGTTCTAATGGCAATTTTTCTCCGTTTTGGAATATATAATAAAATAGGAA
Source organism: Triticum urartu (assembly GCF_003073215.2). Taxonomy (NCBI): domain Eukaryota; kingdom Viridiplantae; phylum Streptophyta; class Magnoliopsida; order Poales; family Poaceae; genus Triticum; species Triticum urartu. The sequence continues at coordinate 383,928,508 of NC_053023.1, read as the reverse complement.
AATAAGAAGCAGACCGGAAAGGACACGAGGCTTCCACGAGGGTGGAGGGCGCGCCCTACCCCCCTGGGCGCACCCCCTGCCTCGTGGGCACCCCGTGTGCCCTCCGGACTCCGTTTTCTTGCACGATACTTCTTTTAGTCGGTAAAAATTCGTTATATAATCTCCCGAAGGTTTTGACCACCGTATCACGCAAATATCTCATGTCTTTGTTTCGAGTTGTTTTTGTCGCAGATCAGAGCAAGATGTCCTCTCAAGAGTCAGTCGGGGAGAGTCAGGTGTCTCATCCGGCACCAGGTCCAGGGGCAAACAGCGATGCCTATCACTTCGGGCCCTCAACGGAGGAAGATATGGAAGCTGACTTGAAAAGGATAGATGCCATGGAGGAGGATCAAGAAGTTACTTCTCGTTTCCGGGCAGGATTCACGATGGGGGAACTACAGAGCTCAGCTATTCCAAACTCGGTCATCCCTTCCAATGTTAGATTTCTCTCTTATGATAATATGAAAAAGAGTGTTACTTGTTCTCCTGCAGCTATGCAACATCCTAGGGTGAAAGGAGCTTTAGCTGTCACTGGCAAGCTCCGTAAGGAAATAATGAACCTCAAGCAGCAAGTCAATAAGCTCGAGGAAGAGAATCATATCCTGAGGGGCATCATCGCCAAGAATGTCACATCACCACCCCTGAAGAAGGAAACATAAACACATGGGTATGGGCACTCCCCTTGGCAACTGCCAAGCTTGGGGGAGTGCCCCGGTATCGTATCACCATCACACCTTTTATCTTTACTGTTTTTCTTAGTTTGATCCTTTTGATAATATCTTGACCTAGTAGAATAAAGTTTTAGTATGATCTAGTTGTGAGTTTTGCTTTATGATCCTTCTATGTAATCGAGTCTGTGAGCTATATATAATAAAGATTATTGTTGAGTCAAGGGCTTGATTATTTTGCTATGATCTTGAGGGAATAAAATAAAAAGAGAAGAAATAAAAGAAATAAAGAGATCATATGGATATTATGGAGAGTAATGAGCTCACATATAAAGAGTATGATGAATAAAAGTTGTTGAGAGTTGACAAACACAGTTTTGGTCATCGTTGCAATTAATAGGAAGTAATAAAGAAAGAGAGGTCTTCACATATAAATACACTATCTTGGACATCTTTTATGATTGTGAGCACTCATTAAAGTATGATATGCTAAAGAGTTGATGTTGGACAAGGAAGACAACGTAATGGGTTATGTTTTCTTACGTCTGAGATAAATTATATTGTCATGGATCATCCAACATGTTGAGCTTGCCTTTCCCTCTCATGCTAGCCAAGTTCTTTGCACCAAGTAGAAATACTACTTGTGTTTCCAAATATCCTTAAACACAGTTTTGCCATGAGAGTCCACCATACCTACCTATGGATTGAGTAAGATCCTGCAAGTAAGTTGTCGTCGGTGCATGCAATAAAAATTGCCTTCTAAATATGTATGACTTATTAATGTGGACAAAATAAGCTTTATACGATCTTGTGATATGGAAGAAATAAAAGCGACGGACTGCATAATAAAGGTCCATATCACAAGTGGCAATATAAAGTGATGTTCTATTGCATTAAGATTTTGTGCATCCAACCATAAAAGCGCATGACAACCTCTGCTTCCCTCTGCGAAGGGCCTATCTTTTACTTTTATCTTCTACCTTACATAAGAGTCATGGTGATCTTCACCATTCCTTTTCACATTTTATCCTTTGGCAAGAACAATGTGTTGGAAAGATCCAGATACATATAGCTAATTGGATGTGAGTCTGCATGAGCTATTATTGTTGACATTACCCTTGAGGTAAAACGTTGGGAGGCAAAACTATAAGCTCCTATCTTTCTCTGTGTCCGATTAAAACTCCATACCCATAAATATTGCGTGAGTGTTAGCAATTGTGAAAGAATAAATGATAGTTGAGTATGTGGACTTACTGAAAAGCTCTTATAATGTTTCCTTCCTATGTTATGATAAATTGCAATTGCCTCAATGACTGAGATTATAGTTTGTTGGTTCTCAATGAAGTTTATGATTCATACTTGAAATTTTGGTTGAATTGTTACTTTAGCATAAGAGATCATATGAATATATATATATATATATGATGATGTTTTAAAAATGATCATGATGCCCTCATGTACGTATTTTATTTTTATCGACACCTCTATCTCCAAACATGTGGACATATTTTTCGATTTCGGTTTCGCTTGAGGACAAGCGAGGTCTAAGCTTGGGGCAGTTGATACGTCCATTTTGCATCATGCTTTTATATCGATATGTATTGCATTATGGGCTGTTATTACACATTATGTCACAATACTTATGCCTATTCTCTCTTATTTTACAAGGTTTACATGAAGAGGGGGAATGCCGGTAGCTGGAATTCTGGGCTGGAAAAGGAGCAAATATTAGAGAGCTATTCTGCACAGCTCCAAAAGTCCTGAACTACACGGGAGCATGTTTTATAATAATAAAAAATATTCAGCGCAAGAAGTATTAGAGGGGGGCACCCACCAGCCACGAGGGTGGGGGCGTGCCCTACCCCCCTGGGCGCGCCCCCTGCCTCGTGGGCCCCCTAGTGGCCCTCTGATGCCCATCTTCTGCTATATCAGGTCTTTCCTCCGAGAAAAAAATCATAAGAAACCTCTCGGGAAGAAACTCCGCCGCCATGAGGCGCAAACTTGGCGGAACCAATCTAGGGCTCCGGCGGAGCTGTTCTGCTGGGGAAACTTCCCTCTGGGAGGCGGAAATCATCACCATCATCATCACCAACGATCCTATCATTGGGACGGGGGCAATCTCCATCAACATCTTCACCAGCACCATCTCATCTCAAACCCTAGTTCATCTATTGTATCCAATCTTTGTATCCAAACCTCAGATTGGTACCTGTGGGTTGCTAGTAGTGTTGATTACTCCTTGTAGTTGATCCTAGTTGGTTTATTTGGGGGAAGATCATATGTTTAGATCCATTATGCATATTAATACCCCTCTGATTATGAACATGATTATGCTTTGTGAGTAGTTACGTTTGTTCCTGAGGACATGGGAGAAGTCTTGCTATTAGTAGTCATGTGAATTTGGTGTTCGTTCGATATTTTGATGAGATGTATATTGTCATCCCTCTACTAGTGTCATGTGAATGTCGAATACATGACACTTCACCATTTTTTGGGCCTGGAGGGAGGCATTGGGAAGTAATAAGTAGATGATGGGTTGCTAGAGTGACAGAAGCTTAAACCCTAGTTTATGCGTTGCTTCGTAAGGGGCTGATTTGGATCCATATGTTTCATGCTATGGTTAGGTTTACCTTAATACTTCTGTTGTAGTTGCGGATGCTTGCAATGGGGGTTAATCATAAGTGGGATGCTTGTGCAAGCAAGGACAGTACCCAAGCACCGGTCCACCCACATATCAAATTATCAAAGTACCGAACGCAAGTCATATGAGCATGATGAAAACTAGCTTGACGATAATTCCCATGTGTCCTCGGGAGCGCTTTCCTTCATATAAGAGTTTGTCCAGGCTTGTCCTTTGCTCCAAAAAGGATTGGGCCATCTAGTTGCACCTTATTTACTTTTATTACTTGCTACTCGTTACAAATTACCTTATCACAAAACTATTTGTTACCGATAATTTCAGTGCTTGCACAGAATACCTTACTGAAAACTGCTTATCATTTCCTTGTGCTCCTCGTTGGGTTCGACACTCTTAGTTATCGAAAAGCTATGATAGATCCCCTATAGTTATGGGTCATCACATGTGCACTTTGAATTTAAAAAAATGAAACCCATGACGCTGCTTCGACTAATATCTTACTTTTTGACATGTGCAGACCAATCCTGTGACAAAAACAACTTATGGCTACGAGGAAGACATGTCTATCAAGTACACGAGAGTCGTGTACACCTAGATAAGGAATAGGATGAGAAAAGCCACGCTATTTCACGCAAAGCGTATAGCAGAGCACACTAAGTACCTTCTGTACTACTAAAACATGCCTGGCCATGATGATGAAGAAAGATTTTCCTGGTGAAAGCATGAATTCCAGGTTGTAGCTGACCTAGGGAATGAAATATACGAGTGTGAATGCAAGATATGGACACACAGGTGAGCGGAAAAACAAACTCATTAAATAGCTAAACTAGTAGTATCATATCAAAATATATGAAACTCATTGCTGGCTCACAAACTATGTATTCTAAATTCAACACAAAATGCAGGTCTGTTCTGCCTTCACATCATGAACATACTGGACTATCCGAAGCCTGACAAATTTCCAAACAAGTATATCCTCAAATGATACACAAAGACTACAAAATCACAACCAACCTTTGATACAAGGGACTACAACACAACTGCATCGGATGACAGCTCAAGACTATCGAAGCAAGACATCTTGCTGCAGCTAAATTTGATGGTTAACAAGAAAGCGATGAGATGTGACCAGCAATATGACACAACCTACTATGTTCTCAAGAGGCTCCTGGAAGAGCTTGATGCAATACATTCAGCAAATCAAGTAGATGCCGACGAAAGGATGGCTGAAGAGGATGCGGAAATTGAAGATGACCTTCATTATTATGCAACTGAAATGCTCAACACCGCTGCTGAAGGCAACCAATGCAAGCAGGGTGTTGGCCAATCAATGGAGCAGCGACAGCAAGAGATGACAAAACTGCCGATGTATTCTGAAACAAAGGGTAGGAAGAAAATTTCTGCAGCAAAGAAAAGTGACAAGAGAGCTCAAATAAAGGCACCACCTGCAGGAAGAGTCGTCGTGCTCGATGAGAACGGAGTGCCACTTGGACACATGAAATGTAGTGTGAGCAACCAGGTTGTGGGACACAACAAGCTGACCTGTCCAACACTCTTGGAAAGAAACAATGCCGAGGAGGTCAGGCAACCCAAAGCTCAAAAACAGCAGCCCAAAGTTATAGAACAAAAGAAGGGACCACACCCACAGAAAGCAAACACCATACTTTGTAGCGTATGCAAGGAGTATGAACCACATAATGCAAGAACATGCCCGAAGCGCGTAGATGCTAAAAAGACAAGCAAAAAGCCAGAGAAGAAACAAAAAGCAAAACCTAGAGCCAGCAACAAGATAGTGGTGGAAGATGAAGAGGAAGACGAAGATGAAGACACCATCGAAGAAGAGGAAGAGGAAGAGGAAGAGGAAGAGGAAGAGGAAGAGGACGATGAAGAGGAAGAGGAAGAGGATGATGAAGAGGAAGAGGAAGAGAAAGAGGACGATGAAGAGGAAGTGGTACATGTCAAGCAAAAACCACTACCACCAAAGCCTAGGGGGAGCGCAAGGCTCATGAACAGTTAGACTAGGTCAATTAAACAAAGCAAGCTTATGTCATGTCAATGTGCATAATGTTATTCCACTTTTGAAACAGTATTTTAGGAGAAGCTTACTTGAACTTCTATTGTTGAGGTTTCACAGAAATTATGCACTAGAAGTTCAAGTAATATTACTGCAGAAGTCCTAGTATAGTATATGAGGAGGTGCTTGTGATGTATTGCATGTAATAGCAAGCAGTAATAAAATGAAAATATACATTGTGAAGTTCAAGTAATATTACTGCAGAAGTCCTGGTATATTATGAGAGGAAGTGTTGTGATGGTGATGTATTGCATGCAAAGTGCAAGCAAGAACAAAAATGAAAAATATAGACTATGAAGTTCAAGTAAGGTTATAGTGGAAGTTCTGGTATATTATGGTAGGAGGTGCTGGTGTTGTATTCCATAAAAGAGAAACCAACAAATAATCATACAGTTTTGAAGTTCAGGTTGGCTTACAGAACAAGTTCTGGTATATAAAATCGATGTAGTTAAAAATATGCTTAAAAAATAAAGTTTCACCGTATGAACTAAGGTTAGCAAGCCTAAGACAACGCATTCAAATGTGAAGTTCTGCTTGGATACCTGCAGAAGTTCATGTACAATGCCGACAAAAGATAAAGAAACGTTAAGGAGTGTATGAGAATATTTTTGCACAAAGTTACAGCTGAAATACATTCACACTTGAAAAAACACAAAAAACAAATATAGATTATATGCAAAAGGATACATATTGGTTGGGTTGAAAAATACCAATACATTACACAACACAGAATATCCTATCCATCTGAAACCAGCAGCCCAGCCACATTCTCAAAGCATGAGTTCAACTCTACGATCATATGTTGGGGCCCAAAAATAAACAACACAAAAAAACAAGTAGTTCAACCATAGCCGAGGGAGAAGTTCAGGTACATCTGTTGGGGCAAAAACATGCAACACCTGGATACTGAAAACGACGCATTACATTGAAATTCACAAGCCAAATCATTCTTCACACCAAATTCATTTGTATACAATATCATAAGTAATAGTGCTGCAGCTATAGATACACAAATCACTAAAACATTCTTACAACCAAATCTTTACGGAATCGTTCCGATCATTATCAAACCTTAAAATATGTACGAAATCAAATCTATAATGAAACTAATGCTTCGAATTCAGGGCCCAAAGGACTGGATCTCTTTAGGGAGCTCTGCACGCATGACTTCATTCTTCTCACTAAACATTAGAGTGTGCATGAACTCAGCCTTCCAGTCATCTACAGCAGCCTGCAAATAAATAAAATGAAACAATGGTTTAGTAACGGATAACTAAAACCACAGCAGGAGCATCTCAGCAAAAACACACAAGAAAAATGAAAGGATGATGGGATAAGAACAAGGAAAAACATACTTCCACATCACCAAAATCTTCAACAATCTCATCGCCATCATATGAAGAGCAAAACTTCACGACAAAGAAACCACAATCATTATTCTTCTGCTTTGGAATATCGATAAAAGTCGGCCTCTTTGCAATAGTCACCCAGTTAGGCTGCTTGCTCGCTTTGTACGCAGCCTTGCCGTACACCTCCTTGAGCAACCCAACAAATCTCTTGATCTGCCAGAAATAACAAAATAAGATGAAGTCAAAAACATGTTAACCAAAATAGTTAAGTTCAGGTACATAAAAAGCGACACTTGCATAAGATCCAGCTAAACAAATAGCAGAAGTTCAACTTCCAAATGATAGTTAGTTCAAGCAGTATTACCAAAACAGAGAAAGCAACATATTTTGTCAACACAAGGCATAAATAAACTTCGTATCAACCAAGGGAATATGAAAGGAGGTTCAAGCTAAGAAACACTCACGATATTTTGACAAACTCCTTGGAAACTTGTTCACGACGTTTCCATATTAGCGTAAGGAAGTGAACCAAGGATGTCAATGCTCCCACGATATCTATTCACCACATACACACTGTAGTGCGCCATTGTGCCAATTGGCTTGAATAGTATCAAAAAAACCTGCCAAGAATGAAAGGACTAGTGAATACAAACTATAAAGCATATGTATTGAAGAACCGGCATGAACAAAAACTTCTTGACAAACTCAGCAAAAGGATGCACATGAAATTAAAAAAGCAAGAGTTATGAAAACCTAACCAGCTTTGCATTAAGAAGGTCTTCTTCCTTGCGAACAAACATTGGAAGGAGACCGGCAGATTTTTTGCATCAAACTTTGGAACTGTTGCAGCGAAGAAATCATACTCCAGGTAGTATTGTGCATTCACAAAAACACAATTAAAATACCTCCCAAATGCCACTACAACAAAACTAAGGCAAAAAAAGGGAGATAGGGGTGCAAAGCACTAAAAACTGTATGAAGTAGGGACTAAGTACAACCCTGTCAGCACTAGTGAATATCTCAGAGGTCTCCGGCTTATCCTTCCACAAGTATATGAGATAATCCATTATGTCTCCTTCCATCTGCCGCCCTTCACCGAAAAGAGTATAAAGGACATGTCCTGTGAGGTCAATCACATTCGCAGGGATGGTAAACATGCAGTAGCTTGTGCTGCAGAATACAAAAGGATGGTAAAAAAATATTCGAAGTTCAGATACAACAACAAACAGAAGTTCAGATACTATAGCTCAAAGGCAAGAGGGAAATAAAACAAAAGTCCACATACTACAACAACGGCAGTTCAGACAATATAACAACAGGAGTTCAGACACTATAACTCCAAGGCAAGGGAGAAATGAACAGAAGTCCACATACTGCAACAACAGAAGTTCAGACACAGAGTAGCATCTCTGGCAGCAACAAAGTTAAGAAGAAGAAAAATCACTTTGAATACTTCTCCAGACCCTCTACACTAAGCACATACTGTTTCAACTTCCAGGCCTCGGATAGATGAGGGTAGCTGTATTTTTTTTAGGGGAGTGACAGGAGAACGCCACTTCAAAGGCAATCTTGATGCTCTCTTGGAGGAAGTTATGTTGCTAGACTCAACTGTCGGTTTCCTCCTGGTGATGACAGCATTCTTCCCACATCTCCCAGCAAAAATACCAGCAGCAGATTTACCATTCTTTGGGTAAGCAATCTTCTCAAAATCATCATCAGACAAAATCACTTCTGCTTCGGCTGCTTCGACTGCACCAACCTTCCTGGAGCAAGGCGTTTTTGGACCACCACGAATACCACCAGCCTCCCCAACTTGGAAGGAATAAGGGTTCGAGGTCTATCATCTTCTATCGGAGCTGTACTCATTGATTCCTCCCTAAGCTAGTATTCCTGTGACCCGAGGAATGAGTAGTGGTAATCGGTCAAGTCCAACGAATCCACTGTCAAAGAAAAGGAAGAGAAAACATCACCATTAAATATAACTGAAGTTCAGGAACAGCCCAATGTGCAGTCGAACTAATAAAGATGACATGGTTACTACTCAAGCTGACCTAAACAAATTAGTTGCATTAAAAAACTAAATGAAGTTCAGGCACAACCAAAGGAATAGTTCAAGATAAACCGATGAACTGGAAAACATTCAACTACAGCGAACAAAACCATAGAAAGGCATCATCTCTGAAGTTCAAGTAGAAAGAAATGCTCATGTCCAAGTAAGCAATGGAAGGAAAGAAATTACTGAAACAAAACACACAAGCAAAATAAAAAAGATAGAAATGAAGTTCATGTACAAGAAAATGCTCCTCTCCATCTAAAACCAATAGCCTAGCCAGATCTCAAGCAGAAGTCCAAGTTCAAAGAAAATATGAAGTTTGGGTAGAATAAAAGATGCAGTGCAGGTAAGCAGTCCAAGTTCGAATACTTACATGTGTAGTAGCCAAACAGAGCTTGGAAGTCTGTCTCAAACAGGTTAGAAGAAGCGATTGAGTACAGCCACGTCTTCCTGATATTCGCGATATTTTCATGGGAATAATTTGCAAGAACCCCATCATGATACGAATTAACATTCGTAAGCATGAAGAATCCACAGTCGATACTGCCATCAAAAACAGTAAAAGAATAGTGTTAGAACAGAAAAAGAAAGCCAATGAATAGAACACGTCACGGCTTAAGTACAACTATAGACAAACAGAAGTGACAAAGAGAAAAGTGGAACTCATACTTGTTTTGCTACTGGGGCACATCAATCCAATCCAGAGGGAAATGGTCGATGGTAAGAGGACTGAAGGGTCTCTCCCTGTCGTTGCTGGCATCGCTCCAAAGCTCCTTGATGTTATCGGTCATCCGCCGAAACAGGCGTACCGCACATTCATCGTCTGGTCCATAATAGGAGTCGAGAAGCTGGAACCTTGAATTCTTCAGGTCAAGAAATATTGAAACCCAATGACCAACACCTCCCATGGAAGCAGGAATCTCAGGCGGGTCAAAAGTGGGTAAAACAACCTGAAGCAACATAAACACACGAATCATTAAAAACTGAGAATTAATATCAAATGGTACAAAGAAAAATGAAAAAATATTAACACAGTGGATCGCAGTGCAAAATAAATACAGAGGCAAAGAACAAAGATATTGCGTACACAATCATGTGCATCCATGCTATCTGGACCACTCGCCAAGAAGTACTTCCTCACACGGGAATCCAATTGACCTCTGAAAATCTTGTCGTAAAATAATGCAGACAAAACCAACATATGAAAATAAAAAATGAGACAAACAAGTTTTAACTAAAATGATAAGGAACAATACAAAAAAGAAAGCACTGTATGGTTGACTTACACAAACCCAATACGGCAGGATGAGTTTATCCGATCCCTGGTACTTCGCACGTAGACAGTAGAGTGCAACCTCAGCCACATTAGATCGAAGCATTCCGCGAGGAGCAAAAGATATTGCGACATCCTCAACAGAAGCTTCACACTCATTGTTTTGGAACATAATCGTTAATCTAAAACAAAAGCAATAGAAAGTAAAACAAGTTCAGCATCAGGAACTCGGGAAGTTCATAACACATGTAAGCATAGAAGTTCAGGTATATCACAACAGGCTGTACAGTACAAAAAGGCCAAAAGTTCAGCACGAGAGAAGTAAATTAGAAGTTCAGCAAACATAGAGTAAAGAAGTTCATGTATGAAACCACAAGCAGTTCACAGGGGGTATATGGATGATGTAAATATTGACCAGCTGCACTCACCTCTTGGAACGATTATTCTTAAGCCTAGTTACACTGTAATAAAAGTCATCAACCTTCTTTCGGACGATAGCAAGGTCACTATCTGCTCACCAAAAGAAATAGAAATGAAGAGCAAGAATCAAGCACATAGATTCACAACAGTTTTGATTAAGAGCAACATTCAAGCACAACATTCAAACACAAGCACATCTCAGCTGCTACACCAGAAAAGATAAAACCAAAGGATCATAAACATCACAACCCATGCATTACAAACCTTCACCCACATAGAAAACAGGTTCACTTAACTTTATTTACAACCCACACGACAAAGGACAAAACCAGAAGTTCAACTTAGACCACATAGGCAGTTCATAGGGGATATCATGGACTAAAACAAACAACAAAAGGGACGGGGATGGGGAAAGAAGAGAGAAGCATGCTCCTCTCTTCATGGATCCTTGCCTAGACCAGTGGCAGCACTGGAATGATCAACCTCCTCTCCATAGCTATCGCTTTTAGTCTCTTCATCGTCAACTCCAGTAGACATTGCAACATCGTCGGGAAGGACACTAGCAGCAGCTGGAGCAGCTGGAGAATCTGAAACAACAAAAACTTTTGGTTGTGTTTGAACAACATCAACATCAACTGATGGCTCTGCTGCAGGAGACTTCTCCGGGCTTACAGTAGCACTACCACCAGTCTCAACAGCAGACTCAACAGGATCTTTCTCCAAAATGATGTCTCAAGTTGTCTTGCCCTGTTCAGCATCAGAAACCTCAACGCCAATGGACGACTGAGGTTCAGTCGGGTGCACCCCGTCGGAGCAGCCAGTGCCTGACACGGACTTGTTTGCAACCTTCTCTGGAGGAACACTAACATCATCATTCTGCGGCAAGAACATAAAGTCATTACAAAGGGCCACATAGTGATAAAATGCACAAACGAGTAAAATAAAAAAATGAGACAAATGGGCAAGAAAAATGGTACCTTATTTTCACTGCCATGGATCTCATCAACTAATACATCACTTGCAGGAGCAGGTTCATGCACTAGGGCAGCTTCATGCACAGGATTAGCTTCATGCACAGGTAAAACATCCTCCTCAACCCTAGCACCATCATCAACAGCCTACAAAAAAAATCATGTAGAAAACAAATACCTAATCAGTTGAAGTTCACATTACATAATCAGAGAAGGTCAGTTATCACAACTGACACATAATGTAAGTCCAAATATAGTAAACATAGCATGTCAGATATCAAACTACTCTAAGATACAAAAGGGAATAAAAAGGGCCAGTCATAGAAGTTCAGTTGTTTTAGCACTTGAAGTTCAGGTTCTATAAACAAAGAAGGTCACCTAGGAAACACTAGTACTAAAAAGAAACAGTTTACGACACATGAAATCAATAACGGGCGCCTATGACTACAAACAGTAATAACTGAAAGCTAACAATGAACATTAGTGCAAAGAAATATCAAAAGCCAACATAAACAAACCTGTTTGGTATGCACCACGTGGCCTCCTTCACGACCCAAATGAACAGAATCCTGCCTCTGAATCTGTCTCACAACAACACTTGCCTCATCTTCAAAAGGCTTGCAACGACCATCCTGCATTTCCTTGAACAGCTCAAAGCTAGTCCAGATGTGGGAAGTGCTCTGACGAAGCTCTTCAAGAAATCTAGCTTCAATAGATAAGACCTCCTTCAAAGACTCACCATCAAATCCATGTCTGGGAAGAAGAATCCCATCAACGCAACTAAGACGCTCAACAGTTGAAGGAACACGAGCCAACTCCCCACAAACATTTTCAAGAAGACCGTCAATCTTAACTAGCGAAACATTGGCAGTTTCAAACAAATTCTCGGAAGACACGCCACCTGCAGCACTCACACGGGTAGAAGAACCTCCTGGATCTACAGGGGGGCAGCAGTATTAACATCCCGGGGGAATTCAAATCTTGGGGAAGTTCCACTCCCTAGGCAGGCGGCACGAGGCATAGTTAGAACATGACGTTCAATAACCCTAAAGAACACAACCTCAGCCTGTGTCTTCCACCTGCATACAAAAACAAAAGTCAATGCGTTAGAAAACAAACGAAGGAACATGGGAACAAAAATATAGAAGACAGTACCAGAAGTTCAAGTTAAACTACATAGGAGAGAATGATGTGTATCAGCACTCATAGGCAGTCTCCCAAACACCCAGTTGGCTGGGTCATCATCACCCTTCTTAACCAAGTCAGCCGCAGCAAGCTCAAGAAGCTTGACCTGATCCATGAAATTGATGTGAGGGGTCCTCAAGTCAATATTAGGCATCTTGCCAATGATAAGGCAGTACAGATACATAAGAAGCGGCTCGATGGCATAGCCTGTGACAGCTTTTCCTCTGCTAGTACCTTGCTAATACCTAAAAACAGCACTCCGAATATCGTCAACAACCAACTGGCAGTAGTGTTGGGGAACGTAGTAATTTCAAAAAAATTCCTACGCACACGCAAGATCATGGTGATGCATAGCAACAAGAGGGGAGAGTGTGATCTACGTACCCTCGTAGACCGACAGCAGAAACGTTATGACAACGCGGTTGATGTAGTCGTACGTCTTCACGGCCCGACCGATCAAGCACCGAAACTACGGCACCTCCGAGTTCTAGCACACGTTCAGCTTGATGACGATCCCCGGACTCCGATCCAGCAAAGTGTCGGGGAAGAGTTCCATCAGCATGATGGCGTGGTGACGATCTTGATGTTCTACCGTCGCAGGGCTTCGCCTAAGCACCGCTACAATATTATCGAGGATTATGGTGGAGGGGGGCACCGCACACGGCTAAGAGAACGATCACGAAGATCAACTTGTGTGTCTAGAGGTGCCCCCCTGCCCCCGTATATAAAGGAGCAAGGGGGAGGAGGCCGGCCCTAGGAGGGGCGCACCAGGGAGTAGGATTCCTACTCCTAATTGGAGTAGGTTTCCTCCTTTCCTAGTCCAACTAGGAGAAGGGGGGAAAGGGGGGAAGAGGGGAAGGAAGGGAGAGAGGGGCCGCGCCCCAAACCCCTTGTCCAATTCGGACTGGGCTTGGGAGGGGCGCGCGCCACCTCCTCGTCCTTTCCACTAAGGCCCATTAAGGCCCATTGCTTCTTCCTCGTATTCCCGTAACTCCCCGGTACCTCCAAAAATACCTGAATCACTCGGAACCTTTCCGATATCTGAATATAGTCATCCAATATATCGATCTTTACGTCTCGGCCATTTCGAGACTCCTCATCATGTACCCGATCTCATCCGGGACTCCGAACTCCTTCGGTGCATCAAAACTCATAAACTCATAATATAACTGTCATCGAAACCTTAAGCGTGCGGACCCTACGGGTTCGAGAACAATGTAGACATGACCGAGACACGTCTTTGGTCAATAACCAATAGCGGAACCTGGATGCTCATATTGGCTCCCACATATTTTACGAAGATCTTTATCGGTCAGACCGCATAACAACATACGTTGTTCCCTTTGTCATCAGTATGTTACTTGCCCGAGATTTGATCGTCGGTATCTCAATACCTAGTTCAATCTCGTTACCAGCAAGTCTCTTTACTCGTTTCATAATACATCATCTCGCAACTAACTCATTAGTTGCAATGCTTGCAAGGCTTATGTGATGTGCATTACCGAGAGGGCCCAGAGATACCTCTCCGACAAACGGAGTGACAAATCCTAATCTCGAAATACGCCAACCCAACATGTATCTTTGGAGACACCTGTAGAGCTCCTTTATAATCACCCAGTTACGTTGTGACGTTTGGTAGCACACAAAGTGTTCCTCCGGCAAACGGGAGTTGCATAATCTCATAGTCATAGGAACATGTATAAGTCATGAAGAAAGCAATAGCAACATACTAAACGATCGGGTGCTAAGCTAATGGAATGGGTCATGTCAATCACATCATTCTTCTAATGATGTGATCCCGCTAATCAAATAACAACTCTTTTGTTCATGGTTAGGAAACATAACCATCTTCGATTAACGAGCTAGTCAAGTAGAGGCATACTAGTGACACTCTGTTTGTCTATGTATTCACACATGTATTATGTTTCCGGTTAATACAATTCTAGCATGAATAATAAACATTTATCATGATATAAGGAAATAAATAATAACTTTATTATTGCCTCTAGGGCATATTTCCTTCA